>NC_066630.1:21707426-21842426 GCF_025201925.1 Gopherus flavomarginatus | reverse complement strand
GTAGGTAATGGATTTGGTTAAAGTGGTAAAGGCTGGGTAATCGTCAATTAGCCCACTCCTATCTTTTGCCCTTAACTCTCACCATGTAAGTACTTGCCCTTTCTCTATGATAATTGCAGTAGAGTACAGGTCCTGCAAACCACATTAACTTTACAAAAAAAGATACATAGAACCTTAATATCTTAAACAAAAATAGCCCCAAACAGATGGGATACTGTTGCTGGTCTTTCAAATCTATCATCATTATAAAAAAACACTGTTAAACCTTGGATGCTGTGTGCCCAGCTGGATTAATTAATGCCCACCAGTCATTGACCTTTCACTGAGACTGCGGACCATTATTTCCCCAAAGACAGATCATCCTCTCATTGGCCTTATGGATGATGCATGTAGGTTCTTTTATGCAAAAGACAAGAAAAAAAGTTTAAAAATCCCGGTGTGTGTCACATTTTCTTTTACATTAAATTGCAAGTCACTGAATATTCATAAAACTTGGATCAATAATATTTGCACCACATCTACTCCTCCAAATAAAGTGCCAGATATTGCCAGATACATATGTGCAACTCAGCTGACTTCACTGAGGTTGCACAGCATGTAAGTCACTGCAGAATTGGCCCAATATTTTATAAACACATTTCACCACCCACATACATTATACACATGGATCACATTCAAGAAAAAATGTGTCAGAATTTTTCCATGCTATGTAAAAAAAATAATGACAGTGGATTAGTTCTGTTAGGCCACACTCCTGAAACGGAACAATTTTCCTGAAATGCCACATGGAGTCTTAATGAAGTCATTCTTCAGTGAACTGTAATGCCTCTGTAAGAGCACACACCACTATACACAACACTCACACTGGGAAAGGGTGAGAAAGAAACCTATCCAACTGAAATAGCAGGGGAAGTTTTGATAGGAAGAATAAAATTGCCAGAGTTGGAATTTGGCCAGGATACCAGGATTAATGCCCTTACCCTTGAAACCCGTACATGAGAAACTCAGTATTGTATCTTAACCAGCTGCATGCCAACGGCTCTGGAAAAATATTTCCCACTCACACCATGCTGGGGAATTCAGTGTTAACTCAAAAGGAAGAGTGTCATCTTCTGAACAAACAAGGGCACTTCTACAGTATTTTGGAATTCCATCTAAGCACAGGCCTGGTATGACCTTGTTTCTTACCATCCCAATCTTGGGATCACAGTCCTAAGAGGTATGGCTGTAAACTAAGACCCTGATCCACCAAAGAATTTAAGCACGTGCTTAATTTTAGGCATTTGAGTAGTCCTATCATAGTCAGTGGAATTACTTGTGTGCAGGGTCAGGCCATGTCAGTATTTGAATGAGCCTAAAGGCACACTAATGAACACAATACATGATGGGGCAGCCATAATATTCTTTATTTTCTTTCATCACGGATAATTCTACTGAGTGCAATCAGAGCTTCAAAACCACTTATCCCCTTGTGATTTCTGCTCAGTTTATCTATCTAGAAATCACAGGCGAGATTCTCCTTTGCCCTGCACCTTGTGTAAAATGCCATGAAATCAGGAAAGTGCTTGGTATTAGTATAAATGATTATGCAAAGTGCAGAGCAGAAGCAGCAATCTGAACCTCCCCCATATCTACTTCCTACATCAGAATCTGCTATTTTGTCCACAAATGAGTTGCCAACTATTTCTTTCCCAAGACCTCATGGCTAATACATTATAGCCCAGTAGTCTTTGTCTCTCCCAATAAAGCTGGAGGCAAGAGTCTGTGGTGCTACTAGCTGGAGCATTACTGACTCTAATTGTTGCTGAAGGCACTTGTCTCTTTCAGTGACTGACAAGTACAAAGCCTACTGGGACATGCCAGCACCAGGATGCTGGACTAGGAGTAGAAATCAAGAAGGTCTTCTATGGATTCCTCCTTTAGGCAGGGGATCAAGTGAGGCAGACAGAGAAGAAAATAATGGTGAGTTGGGAAAGTAGAATGGGGATTAAAGAAGGGCACTGAGGGCTAAGTGAAGGAGGATGAGGTGGGAAACAGAGGGATAGCATATAGACAGGTTAATTCTAGGTTGCTCGATGGAATCTATTCCATGGCTAATTGTGAACCTGTGACTTTTGACTAGCTAGACTGACCGATTAAATTGAAATCAATGCTTTCTCAACCAACTGTATTTGGAAACATGCCCTAAGTTATGTATATTAATGTAATTAAAATAGGCTCATTCAAGCACTGACTAGTTCTATTTTAATACTTAAAGTCCAGTTTGATCCCGAAATTGACTTAATAAAAATGGATTTAGGGGGTTCCAGGTTCCTTACATCTCGCAGAGTTTCCATTTTCAGTTTTCCATCAGCCTGCAAGCAAGAAGAATGTTTTCTCTCAATGGCAGAAAGACTCTGACATTCAGCCTATGCTCTATCCTTTTACATATCTTCACTAGGTTTACAGCATCTACAGGCCAAATTTTACATTGGCTGTATTTGTGTGACCTCAACATCTTTGATAATGTCTTCAGAGATACCTCTTCAAACTTTCTGAAGATCAATACATTTGCTCAAGTGTTGCTAAGAACATAATCTAAAGATAACAAGGATGTATAGAAACAAATGTTGACCTCATTTGGCCTGCAGAATCTTTTTAACTGATGCGCGAGAAGAGAAGAATAAAACCTCAGCTTGACTTTCAGATTTGAGATTGAATTTGAGGAACTGACAATCTGAAAGAAAAACAAATTTTTACTTGCAGATGGAGTAACATTGATTTGGAAATAAGAAAAAATGGCAATGCGGGTTTCCACATTCAAAGTCCCTTTTCAGGTCAGAACCATATTTTGAAATATCCAGGCTCATTCAAGGAGAAATCTGTGCCCAATAAAAGTAAAGAATTGAAACTATCTCTAGACCTTAGAAAATCACAGTTATAACCTTGAGAATATTTAATTCACTGATCTGTGTATTTCTGTTTTCAGTTTCTTCAACTGTATTTGCTGTCAAAAATTAATCTTGTCAATTACAATATGCAAAGGATTTACAAAGCTATGAGGAACAACTATTATACTGGTGTTTTCTGAAGGCTCAGGAAAATGATATAGCATGGTTCATAGCGGGCTTCTATTTGGAAGCTATTCACAACCATAAAGGTTGGAAACTTTTTTTAAAATAAAGGTGTGATGGGGCATACTCCCATTTCCATCAAGAGACTGGTTATGAGCTTTTCAGGGCTTAACAGGTACCGAATAGGCACTGCTGCAGAACCTGCTCCCGTTGGATGAAGCAAGCTTATCAAGAAGAGCTTGTCACAAGAAGGGGCAGCAAGTAGGAGGAAAGCTGCTGTGCCTCAAGAAGTAGCTGACTGTTGCTACATAACAGCCTAGAGGGAAACAGCAGACAAGCCTCCACCACCCACATGGACTGTTCTCCATCTGGACAAGCTGATCACTGTGGGGCAGGAGTTGAAGGTAAACCTCAACCTGGAGTCCACCTATGCTGAACCACCATATACAGATCAGACCTTAATAAGGGAACTCAGCAACTGAACATCCCCTTAAGCTGGAGATCCAAAGCAGAGAACTTGAAAAGGCTGGAGTAAAGTTTTCAAGCAGGGAAAGGACTTTGGAAGAGGAAGAGACTATGAAACTGCTTGAGCATGACCCCACAGAAAGGTCCAGCCTATCACAAAATGGTGGAAAATGCAGGCACTGCCTCCCCCCCCACACACACACCTAATACAAGGGTCTAAAAAACCACCACATAGAGAATAGAAATCCAGGTCCAGAGATGGAGTCAGAGCACTGATAAGTGTTTGGAGATCAGATGAAGCAACAGCAGGCTAACCAACAGAACCTGGCAAGCAGCAGCGACTGCAATAATGGACTACACACCAGCAGGTTCAAGCATCATAGGAACAATAGCTATTAAGAGAGATGATAGTCCAACAGAAAGATTTACTAAAAGACCTTATTCAACAAAAGGACCTGATTCTGCTGTGAGTAGACAAGCTACTAGAGGCGTTGAGAGCTGCAAGATACCTTATTCACAGATTGTAGGGCTGGAATGGAGGTTTAGGTTGGACATTAGGAAAAAGCTCCTAACTGTCAGAGTGGTTAAACACTGGAATAAATTGCCTAGAGAGGTTGTGGAATCTCCATCTCTGGAGATATTTAAGAGTAGGTTAGATAAATGCTTATCAGGGATGGTCTAGACAGTATTTGGTCCTGCCAGGAGGGCTGGGGACTGGACTCGATGACCTCTCGAGTTTCCTTCCAGTCCTAGAATCTATGAAGATCCCCTTGGGTAGGAGACCCCCACAGCAGCGAACCCAGAAAGGCTAGAGTAAAGTTCCAAGCGAGGAAAGGACTTTGGAAGGGAAAGAAAGGCTGAAACTGCCAGAGCATGACACCAGAGAAAAACCCAACCTATCACAGAACATTTAAATGCTGCAGGACTGGATTACTTAGTCCAAGACATTAGCCAGGGAATAGTTCCCACTCACCAACAACTAGCAGATTAGTCAAGTTTGGGCTGTATCTGTGCTTACCCGTTGACATTTTAATGGTAATTGAGTCATATCATTGCTAGCAAATACATAATGACCCAACTGTACAACTGATAAGCCAATCGAGCAATGATATTAAAATAGCCAATAACAAAGCCAAAAACTAATAGTGGTATAAAAATCTATAGATATCTACAGCTACTTTGTGAAGTGTGAAAACTTTCATGTGTTAAATGTACTCTCTAGATAGGGGGAGTAGGGAGGCAAGGAAGAGAGCTAACAAGCACAAAAATTCCTCCTTAAACATAAAACTTACTTAGTGGAAATGTGAACACCATATAATATACATAATAAACTGAAAATGACATGGCAGTGGGTGAAATATAAAAAGGCCTATCACTCCTTAGACTGCCCCTTAACTCTAGTTGTGGCCTCTCCACTCATTGACTATATGGGAATCGGAATAGGAACTATTATTTTCTTTTGTTCATTCTATACAATAGGATAGAATCTTCAAAAGTGCTCAGCATGATTCAAACTCTGCTCTCAAAGTCAATTTACTATATACTTCAGTGAAAACACAGGCCAACACTGAGCACTTTTGAAAACCCCATCCATAAAATATACAAATAGAACATAAAGTAGTTCCTCCAGTATACAGTAGGAATGGTACAGCAAAACTGAAAGCAATAATAAATTATGAGACTGATCCATGCAGAAGCAGGAAGGGGCTACTATTAGCATTTAACATTTTACATGTGAAAAGGACCTGGTGAATGTTGGCCTGTTTTACATCACGTATGCAAAGTATAGGATTTTTTTATTCTGTGTTTTACTGCTCTTCTGAATGTATCCTGCATAGTTAGTTGCACCATCTGGTTTGCAGTTTGTCTACATGTCTTGCCTGCTTTCTCAGAAACTAAGCGCGGATGTGCTTAGGAAGGAAATTGGAGATGATGCCACTCAAAGGGGAGCCCATTCTAATTCTAGTGTTGCTCATGTTGTCCTCTCTTTTCTCCTCCCGAGTTCTGCGGCATTTCTTATTCTGAGTGTCCATATAGCCACTTGCTATGCTACCTTGCACTAGTGGTGATCCTGGTTAATTTTCAAGTAGCTTCTTAAAGCAAATGTGTTCCCTCTGTTGATTCATTTTCCGCACAAAGAGCAGCTTGCATTAGAGAAAAAAAATGCTCATGAAAATGAAGTTGTCAATAGAGTATTGTAGTGTAAGTGGCTACATCCAAATACCTGCTCCCCCTTTTTTTACATCGTGTTTTCTTTAGATATGTTTATTTTCTGGGACCTGCTTTTTCACACCCCTTCCTTTGCTCTTTGTGCCTCTTATTGCTTGTTTTCACCTAGGCAAGTGGTCAACTGCAGGGACGAAATAGTAACAGTGCACATAAGCATTTTTTATTTTATTTTTTGCACCTATGAAGTGCATCCACACCACTAATCAGCTTTTGATAATATGCTTGCATCACTTCCACACACAGTATTTTCACCCACACTTCTCACAATATTTTCCAGAGCAGGAGTGTTTTGGAAATGGATAAATTAAGACTTTATTGCACACCCATCTGCGTGCCCAGTGTGTCTAGTTCAAGTTTCATAAGATCTCTCCAAAGAGCTGTACTAGCCCAGTAGATGTTTCACCTGCTCTCAAGGTGTGCCAAGGAGAGCAAAGACCAGCTGAACAAACCTTGAGCTCCACTGAGGGTTGCTTAAAGAGGCGACACAAGTATAAAACATGGCACATGTCTTCGTTGCATACTTAAGGGAAAATATATGGATGGATGGTGGAAAATAAACACTTCCTTATGGCAGGGGTCACAGAGTACATAGAGAACAGCATTGTGAGATGTATCTGGCCCAGTGTAGCTGGAATATCTGTATTTTTCCATCCACAGTAGGAGAGCAGTAAGATTGGACACCCCAGTGCAACCAGAAGCAGGTAAAGACTTGCTCCCAAGCTGTGCTCTCTCTCTGTGGTACCAAAATCTGTACAATGCCAAACTGAATTTTGTGTGTGGACATGAGGCACTGCAGAGGCAAGGAGTTGCTACTATTGATAGTGACTACCGTTTTTTTTGTCTAGGGTGGACAAAGACCAGTACTCCACTTCTCATTTTCCTTCCCCTATTAGTGCTTCAATCAAAATTCACAACAAGAGTCATAATTAGAAGAGTCTTCACATCTGAACCAGGCAACTGAAAAAATACAGTACAGAAGCCTAAAAAGATATCCTGTAAGAGAAACATTCAGAAATAACAACAATTATGGGGTGCCACAAACAACAACAAACTCAGCAATAACAATGGAAACTGTGGATTAAGCGGACTGCCTTCCTACTCTATGTTTACACAAGGCCTCGCAAAATAGGCGCCCAATACCAACTGAGACCTCTTAGCACTACTGTAATAATCATACTTATTATTGAATGGGATTTTTCTTCTGTTTTATGTACTAAATTTGCTGAGCCAAACTCTGCTCTCATTTATACCGCGGGAGCTCCAATGACTTAAGTGGTGTTGCCTGTGTGGGTATATCTATACAGAATAATAATGTAGATGTGAGGGCATGTGTTTCCGAACGGGCTAGCTGCCCAAGCATAAGACCACTGGGGAAGCTGAGTCTGTACTTGGGTTGCTCACCTGTGCTGAAGCACATGCTGTCACACATACACCACTGTTACCTGTGCTGGCTAGATTAACCTAACGTTGGTGTGCCTATCTCAGACCTTCGCCTGCAGTCTAGACAAATGCTGAGTGTTGAACTATGTTTTGCACAGTTATCTCTATGAAAAACCCTTGCAATATCATATGATTTTCACTGATTCCAGTAATGTACAATGTGTATATTAATATATTCAGATACCATCGGACTACTGTAGATAACGGATTGTAAAAGTGTACTGAGAACACACCAATAATTGGCAGCACTAAACAGACAAGAGTTAACCCCACCTGCTATACTCCTAGCATCTTCAATGCAGTAATTATTTTGTATTCTAAGTATTGCAACATCCTGCAGTATCTGATATGCAAGAATATGATAACTATTGCTAAATGATGACTTTTTAATGAGTAACATGTGCATATTTAAAATCTGATACTTTTCCCTAATGCTGTGTAACTACAGATGTCTTATGCAGCTCATGAAGATTTAGCTACCTCTCAAAACAGATGTGCCAAGTGACTCACTAAAAAGAAGCATATACTGAATTTGTTTATTAATTTATAAAGTGCCCATCTCAAAACATCATCTGGGATCCTGTATGCAATAAACAAAAATTAAACCAAACTGGGATAAATGCCCAGAATAGAAAAAGCCATACCAATAAAAATGGGAGAGGGGCAAAGAAAACTGTTCAAAAATATATACACTTGTCTCCAGATGCTGTGCCATGTTAGTGGTCATACCACAATGTCATCCCTGGAAGAAACACCTTCCAGTTACAGCAAGGCTACAAATACATGGGTAAAAAGGGATACTTATAGCAGAATTAATTTACAGCAATTGAAAGCCGAGGTACAGGACAATTATAGCTGAGAAAATACAATGCATATTAATTTTGAATGAAAGTTGAGTGTACATGCTTGTCATATTCTGCCTATATTTCAGCTGTGGCTACTGAACATATTCTGCCTTTACTGACTTTCTTTTTTTAAATATATAAAATGTAAGCAATAAGAAAACAATATGAGAACGTGCCCCAAATACTTCTGTGAGGGACTAATGGGTATTCTCTCAAACATACTGTACTTGTATTCTATCACTGTCCTCCATTCCATATTTTATTTATAACACATCAGGGTTTTTAATCCTTTTTAAAATTTTGATGACTTAGATGAATAATGATGAGAAGACTGTCTAAATATGGAGCTACTACTAGGAAATGCTTCGGAGGTCTACAGAGAGCGGACACCATAAAGAAAGGCAATTTTATTTTTTAAAGGCTCAAAGACAAGAAGACACAGCCTAATACGATTTTAATTGTGTGTCACCTCCTGGTTCTGACTTTTTTTTTTATAGTTATGTTATTTTATCTCAGTCACCTAGTGTGAGCTTGTCGGCTCTGTCTTCTTCTGCCTTTATCCCTCTCAATAAAGCCCAGTATCAGCCCAGAGCGTGATACATGGAAATTTTCATGTTTGTTCACAGCAGGTACCATTCCCCACTCACTACACTGTGACCTCTTATCTACACACATCTCTGGTTTCTACTGAAGCAACCTCTCCCTGGAGACCAATCACAACTTTTGCAACATGCTCAGATTCCCTTAGTCCAAGAAACAAGATTCCAGAGTCAAATTTCAAGACCTGGTCTCGGTCACAGCAGGGTATAGCACTGTTGCTGTGTCACTCAGCCTTGCAGTTTGATCCATTTAATGAATAGAGGAATTTTTACTGAATGTGAGTAGCAGCACAACGCTACCAGAAACCTCAGCAGCAGATACCTCAGATCTAGAGCAGATGTAAATACTGCTGAACCAGAAGGAAAAATACAAATAAAATATCTGCAAACTGAGGATGGGAAATAATCAATATGATCTGACTTAATTCAATTCATTCATTTTGTATTGAATAGGATCTTAATATACTAAGATAGATAATTTCCTAGTACAAACTGTGTTGTCACATTTGAAAAAGAACAAAATGGTTTGAAGTATATTACTCAAAAAGGATTGTTTTCAACATCTTTCTATTTCATTTATCATTTTAAAATATTTAGGCTAAATCTTGTAACAATCAGATAGGATTAATCACTTAGAAGCTCAGTATAAAGGAACTTGCAACCCCAGTATTATTACTATTATTACTAAAGGATACTTCAAATTATTACACAAGAAATTAGGGCAAAATTTTGATACTCCTGCATAGTACTTTCACAGTTAAGGTTATCTTATGTTCAAAATACCTATAGCTATCTAAATATTTATTTCAAATATTAGGTATGCCACATTGCATCTTCAGAAAAGGAGGTGTTCTCTCATTTATATCTGTGTATATATAGACAGATTATAGAATCTTTTTGTTTGTTTGTTTAAAATATCAAGGTGTCACTGGAAATTGCCCTTACAAGCAACCATGTGATCAAAAAACCTAATGTGATCAAAAAACATCTGAAGAATTCCCCTTTTGTTTGTCGATTAGAGATAATAATAGAGTTCCCTTGATCAGCACTATAATAAGAGGAGGGGGTAGCCCAACACTTCCAATATAAGACTCTATTTTCATTTGGTTAGAACTTTGCCAGACTTCAACTTTTCAGGCTGAAATTCTCCATGCCGAGTGTCTGCCTCGGCCTGAATTATTTAGGAAAAGTATAACAAAATGGTTCAGCCATTTCCATTTTCAAGAACAAGGCTAAGGAAAAATATATTCTTTTGCTCATCATGCTTTGGAGCAGCAATTTGAAATTTGGCAATGGGGTGGCCTTTGGGTCAGGGATATGCCTTTTCCCGTCCCAGTGAAAGTCTGCCTGCCTTTCACCAAGTTATAACTCTCTGAAAAACCTAGTTCATACATGTTCAATAGACACCTGCTAGAGCTTAACAGTCAATATCTCTGAAGATTCCATCCTTTAGGGTGACCAGACAGCAAGTGTGAAAAATCAGGATAGGAGTGGGGAGGTAATAGGAACCTATGTAAGAAAAAGACCCAAAAATCAGGACTAGCCCTATAAAATCGGGACATCTGGTCACCCTACCATCCTTACTGAGCTTGCTTTACCCTCTCAGAGCTCCTCGTTCTGACCAGACTGCACATGCACTGTCCCTACACAGTGACCAAGCATGCTCTATCCCACAGCTAAGGGGTTCAGAAAGATTTCCCTCTAATGGTTCCTCTGGGCTGGGTGTGGTTGAGCACTGGAACTATATTAAGTAAAATATAAAGTTTGATTCACTTCTTCCAGTGATGTAGATCAATGTGTCCATATAAGCCAATATGGAAATGAAGAGGCAGTCCTGCAAACCCTCAGGCCTGTGAATAATCCCAGTCATATAAATGGGACTAGATTTTCAGAATGAAGTCCCAATGCCCATTTTACGGTCTGGCCAACCTGCAAACTTCTGGGGGCTCATCCAAAGCAAAGCTCATAAGCTCTTGTGGTTTGATCATCACTGATATACAGGCTGTCCTTTGGTAGGAAATGCTAAAACATTTGATCCATCTATCTGTCAACCTCAGCTTCTTTAAATTTGCAGAAGCTAGCTAATTTTTTATTAACTACCTTTCTGGTTATCAACTGCTTTTTAGTTTTTTGGCATCCTTCCAAACTCATCTGGGTCGTAACATGGACCAAATGATCTTGGCATCTGGAAGCATTTGTCTTTAAAAAGCCAAATCCTTTATTTACTGTGGTTACTAGTTCAAGCTTCCAGTACACAAAATCATTCTTTTCTGCAACAAAGATACAAACGACCTGATGTGTTTTGTTCAATCTGTTTCATTGGACCTCACTGTTCTGAAATGTTTCCTAAAAACAATGGCAATTTGAAAAGGCATTCAGCAGCATCTCCTGAACACGTCATACTATACCATGATAGCTAAGCTTCACTGAGACTGCATATCACAATTGTTATGCTTAAAGTTACTTGATATGGTGAAAGAGAGAATTTGATCCTAGCTCACATCTCTCTGATCATCAAAATTCTGTAAATGGATCATCCCTGTTGCCTCAAAGTTCTCCTAAAACAACAGATCATTCACAAAACTTTCCATTTATACAGTTTGTACAGAAGGTCCTATTTAAAAACAAAGCCCACCTGCCTACTCTTCAGGCCTTAGTTTCATGGAATGTGACCTTTAGTGCAGGTACAGCCACACAGGAACTACAAAAATGACTTTAAAAAGCAGTGCATTCACATCCATGTATAATATTGCTCTCTTAAGGAAAACAACTGACATTTTGCAACAGTAACCAACCTTGGACTTACCTCTCCAATGTCAAACCCTAGGAAGTCTAGCACCATGTAATCTTACATGAGTTCTCTTAACTGCTGAAGCAATCTCTATTATAACTCTTCAAAGCTATCGTACACCTTGCTTGGTACAGTGTGCATCTTTGCATTATGATTCTTTCATTAGGTTCCAACCAGGGACTAACTGAAATCACACACTTTCCAGCCCCAAAGAGTACATACTACTTGTAGAAGAGGAACTATGTTCAAAAGAGACCAAAAATACCAGTTTATTAACTGACTTATTTTGTGGAGTTGTCAGGAACTGAATGCCTTTCTTGAATCTCCCCAAGTCTGATGTTATCACCACTGCACAGTTTTTTGGTCACCAAAACAAGCTTACCATAAAGTGTAATTTCCGCTGGTGATGTGCAGTCACAGAAGTGCCATCCTTCATCAAGATTGTTCACACTAATAACTCCATTATGACAGTCATTCTGCTCCTTAACCTGTTTTTTTGTACAAGTGAAAGCTCTGCTATTCTTCTGTGCCTTAAGCGAACTTGGAACTACAGCTCTCCTAGATAATGAACATGCCTTCCGTTGCCAAGGTCCTAAAAACATTTGGGCACAGGTGTTGGTTCCTTGTCAGCCTCCAGGGCCAATAAATGGAATCTCTGCAATGTAAAATAAGACAATACAGCCACAATGTTGTTATGTTTTCCCAGGACATGCTAAGCTCTAAAATAAATGCATTTTCAAGTCTTCTAACACCCCTGTACTCATAAGGCTCATTGCTGTTTTTTAATTTTATTTGCTGCTTATTTACTGTCTCCTCTCCTGCTTTGCTGCAGTAGTGAAATTATTGTTAATTGATACCCCTAAATGGAAGAGCCAAAAAGGCAAACAATTCCAAGAATGTTTAGTCTCTAACTAGCCCCACCATGAGGCATGCTGCCAAAAAGTTTAAAAGAACTACTTCCAAATTTCTGTATCCTCTTTAATCTCTCTTGTCAATCTTTTAAAGTGGCTTTTTGGCAGTGGAAATGGCCAACTCTATCCTATGACAAAAGATTTTCGGCAGAAGATATGACCCTACAAGCAAAATTGTGATGTCCCCCTAATTAGTGCTGCTGCCTTAGCATTACTTTCATAGACACAAAGCCCTTTTGATGAATAAGCATTGCAACTTTCCTCTTACATCAGAATTCCATATCCCAAGAAACAACAAGATTGTCAATGAACTTTCATATTCTTTGGCAGAGCAGACCCAATCCACTCTGCAGTACTTTTGTAACATCTAATAACACTTCCCCAGAGATGTAATATGCCAGTGACCACATGTGGCACAATAGCTTGATTCGGTTTTGTTATCTTTAATGAATCATTGCTACTAATATTGACGAATCTATGTTGTCCCTTGAAAACCCTGCTGAATGTCTCTCAAGCTGCTTGCCTACTGCAATGCAACCTGTATCTGTCTTCATTGATACTGCTACTAGCCTACATCTGTCAGACTACACAGATGCTAGCTTACTGCTATCTCAGACATCTTAAATAAGCCCTGTTTCCCCACAGAAGTCCATGTGGGTTTAACTCCCTGAAATTAAAGGGGCATTATGCTTGAAAGCGTCCTAATGATTTAGGTGAACTCTACAATTTAGTATCAGTGTTTCTGGACATATATTATAAATAAATGTTCCTAATATTGGTATTCATTTTAGTTTAGTCCCACTCTACTGTACAGTATTAGGATAAAACAACAGACACTGTCAAGCTGCATTGCATGACAGTGGACATCAAATTAGAATGGTGACTTTGGGGACTGACATGATAAAGTATCAATACAATACACTAATATATAAATTTTCACATACTAACAAACAAGATGTTTAGAAATTGACCACTTTAGCTTGGAAGACAAAGAATAAAAGTTCAGTGATGTTTTCAGAGTATTTGGAAGCTATAAAAATAATATTTATCTTATTTACAGTATCCCATTGCTTATTCTCACTTTTCCATGAATAACACTGTTTACCTATACAGTTTATCCTAAGCCAATCTGTGTTTTTATTAATAACTAATTGTATTTTTCTCTTGTATGGCACTGATATGTATATAATCCATCTGAAGGCTGAAAAAAGGGTTTACAAATTATGTCTCACAATATTCTTTGTGAACCATATCCTATTTTACAGGAAAGGAAGAAACCGAGGCACAGAGATGTTAATGTGACTTGCCCAAAGTCAGAGTGAGGTTAGCGGTAGAGGTAGGAAGAGAATCCAGATCTACTCATTCCTAGTCCTGTGCTCTTCTCCTAGTTTATGTTGGCAATATGTGAATAATAATGATCACAATTATGAAACAACATTACGGGATAAAACATGCAGACATACATACCAAGAAGGGAGTTTCAAGTAGCTTCTTCAAGTGTTTATATTTTAAGATCACTAAAACATAATGAAACAGTAAATTCGATATAATGGACAATAATCAGAAGTTTACAGTACTGGAAATGCCTAAACTCTGAACTGCTTGGGCCACATCTAGGGGTGAGGACTATTACTTCCTCCATAGAGCATTCCTTCCTGCTACGTTTGCAGACTTAGTCAATGAGAATACTTATCATTACTTAATGTGACAATCATTTGTATGGTGTGGACGCTGGTCACTAAACAATTGAGCTGGGAAAACAAATTCATTGGATAGAGACCACCATGAGTCAAGTTAATACTGCCTTTCTTCCATATCTTGTCTGTTTTGAGAGTAAGCGCTGTAGGGCAGGGACACTTTTACTGTGAGTTGTACGTACCTGAATGGGCCCCAATCTCACTTGAGGCATGTCTGCACTGTTGCAGAATAATAATAATAATAATAGTGTACAGAAAGTCACATTATACACTACTGTGGAATTAATACTTGTGTGATTTCTTAACTTATACACTCACCCAACAATTAAACAAAGAATATATGATGCTCTTTTACATGAAACAAAAGAAAAAGTGAGCCTTGAATTGTGTATGCTATTGCACTATATTAAGCTAAAAGGACCAGATTCTCCAATACAGTGTGGCTACATTAAACCATGCTGCTGATGGAATCTGTTCCTAAAGCTATCTATAATTGTCTGTTCAAGGATCACCCCAATGTAAGGATGATCTATTAGTTGTGCAGAACCAAAACAGGGGCTCCCTGCTGCCGGAATAGCATGGAAAATTGGACTAGACTCAAGCAGCATCAGGTTGGGTCACACTGATCCCCAGCTAGAGCCAGGGCCGGTGCAAGGCTGTTTCGTGCCCTAGGCAAAACTTCCACCTGGTGCCCTCCCCTCCCCACACCCCTGCCCTGAGGTGCCCCTAAGATGATTGGCACCGCAAGCCTGGGAGGCAGGAGAAGTGAAGCAGGCACTGTGTGCTCGGGGAGGAGGCGGGGAAAGGGTAAGCTGGGGCAAGGAGTTCCCCTGCGTGCTGCCCCCCCCCCCTTACTTGCTGCAGGCGGCCCTCCCCGCGCTCCCCTGGCTCAGCTCCCTCCACCTAAATGCCAGCAGCGACCAGGATGGCCGAAGATCCGGCTGCTGACAAAGAAAATGGTGCCTCCCAAATTCTAGTGTCCTAGGCGACCACCTAGGTCGCCTAAATGGTTGCACCAGCCCTGGCTGGAGCATTAACCCCACGAGGCTGTTTGCAGCCAACACAGGTTTATTGTTGCCAACCAAAATACCCCAATCATTACACAGACCCTCCCCAAAATGATAAAGTGATAAATCCAAATTATAGATTTTTGTTTAAAAAAATCTGAGGTCTTCTGATTTGTGAACTCTCCCTACCAACTTCCAAAGTGCATGTGACAATTACCGGGTTGCCAACTGCCACAAATGTATAGAGAATGAAGCAATGTTGGCCCCCCTGCTGGAGCTTGCACTAGAGGACCCAATCAAGATTGGAGCCCACTGCCTAGAGGGCTTGTCTTCACTGAAAAATTTACTCAATTTATAACTCAAATTTGTCCCTAATTTGAGTCTAGTCCATACAGAAAAACCCTTAATTCAAGAGTGGTAGTGCTTTTCACTCAAGTTGGTTAGCTTCTCAAGGAGTGCAGCTAGAGTTAACCCAACTCAATAACTACAACCCCAATCACTCTCCTGCTAATCCAATCACTCTGTGCAGCTCCAGCGTTATTTCGCAGTGTGGCCACTCTCAGAGTAAAAGAAAACCCAGTGCCCTGAAGAGCATGCCATCTATTGCAAAGCACGGTAGTGAGTTGTGACATGGGAGGAGAAACTGGCACTCATCTCCTCTCATTAGATGGAAACAATTTTTAATCCCGGCTAAGGCAGGCAGGCTTTAAACTGGTGACCTACAGGTGAAAGGTTCTGCAGCTTATTAGGAATCCAGTCCCCCATAAGCAGAATGAAGTTTGCTTTCTGGAAAGATAAATTTATTAAACCAAGTTCTGATCTTTTGAAAGCTTAGACAGACAGGACCTTCCACTCAGTCAGCCACACCCTAAACTTAAAAAGACACCTCTTATTAACCAAATACAAATAAAAATGCAAAAGTTAAACAAGTATTAGCATGACATCCACATTCACTTCTAAGTATGATTGCACATCATTCCAACAATTACTCCAATGTCCTCACACTAACTTTTATACTTATACAAAGCTGCAAAGTTTTGTGCCACTCTAACATTTTATTCAAATTATTTAATGAGATCATAGAATCATAGAAGGGATGCCAGGAGATCATCTAGTCCAACTCCCTGCTCAAAGCAGGACCATGCCCAGATAGATTTTTGCCCCAGATCCCTAAATGGCCCCCTCAAGGCTTGAACTCACAACCCTGGGTTTAGCAGATAGTTTGCATATAACCCTAAATTTATACTTAAGGCCAACATGCCCTGCCTCAAGCAGTGTCAGTGTTGGGATACAGCACTTGTTGTACAAAACTTGGCTGCTGTGATGGGGCTGCTCAAGGGTGTCATGGAGCATAACTCAGTGAGGAGTCTGAGTGTGAAGCTGTGGAGTAGCTGGGTGGGGATAGGTGTGTGGTGGGGCTTCTGGAGTATAGAGGATCCTGGGGAGCAGGGATCTCCTGGAGGGAGATGGAGCTGGGGTTCCTGTGGGGCAGGGAGCTTCTGGGGAAGGAGGTGCTGGGAACTCCTGGGGGACCAGTAGGTGTTGAGACCCTTGGGTACAAGTACAAGGGACTGCGTACACGCAGGCACCAGTGACCAAGAGAGAGCAATCATTCATGCCTTGAGCTGACATGGTACACTTCATCTTGGGCCTACCTGCCTCATCTGCCTTCTCTCAGGCAAAGGGGATGAAAATATTGTAAATTAGAGCAGTCCTCAGGCTGCTTTACTACAGTGCGAGGGAATATGCTCTGCACAGAGGTGGCGCTAGGATCAATGGAGACGCACACATCTTCATGGGCACTACCTACAGATAAGCTGCCCCCAGTCGACAGCCAAGGACTGCTATTCATAACAGAAAAAAACATACAAGTAAAAATGTCACCAGCAAAATTATGCAGTAAAACAAATGCAATCAATTAATAACAACCAAAGAAAGTTATATGGTTGCCCATTTCTTTTACTATAAAAACAATCAACTTAGCAAACATCCAAAATCAATTAATAGCACCCATTCCCCAGCCACCACTAGCTTTCTTCTGTCCTGCAGTCTGGATCTTTTCATTCTGTCTTGTAATGCATAAATGACAACAGGAAGGTCAGGAATGATGGTCATACCTTCCTTCTTTCCCCCTCCCTCAGCAGGGAGACCAATGGAGAGATTGCCAAGGGTAAGTGCATACAAATTACATGTACTCTCCCTACCTCAGGGAATTTTCAATTTGAATTTCATGAACATATACTGAATATTTTCTGTAAACGGAACACATGATGGACTGTCGATACAACATTTATCCTAAAGCAGAGGAAAAGGGCTTTGCCACTCAGCAATCACTGAGCTCTTTTCACACATTCAGGATAGCTGGTGTATCTCACAATAATGTGTATTGTAATATGGAGAGAATAATTGACAGGTTAGGTCTGATATAATTTTTATTTTCATAAGTGAGCAGGTTACCTCATGAAAAGCACAATTGTGATTTCTCCTCCCTAGCAAAGGCATACCAGACCCACAACATCATGAGTTTTAGACAGACACACACACTTCTTGATGCACGTGTGTGTAGAAATGTGACTGGTTAATACATCATGTTAATGCAACCTAACAGAGATTTTTGGTATTATAAGTTAGAATGGTTGTCACTAAAATGTATCATTTGCCCACCAGTTACCACACAATGCTATCTGAGGTATCCCAGTTATTTCCTTATTTTCAATGCCACCGTATAATAAATAAGAATAAATGTTGACTTTTTATTGACAATCCCTGTTTCACATAACTTAATAAGACAGTGATATCTATCAATTCCAGGTAAATGGAGACCAGCAGGGTTTATAGCATTTGAAAAAACTATCCCTTGAAGTTGAAGTTAGTTATGATTAAGGTAACTTGATAAAAAAGAAAATCCAGAAGGGGAATAAAGCTGTTCCAAAAATACAATTAATGGTATTAATAGTAAAATAGCAAAAAAAAATTACAAAATGTGACATTTTGGCTGTATGTTTTCTTGATAAAGAAAGCAAATTTTATCAATGTCTTATTTCTAAATATTAATCTTGCATTAATTTTTCTTTTGTTTTTAATTGTAGCTTCACGAAAACAAATCCTTTACAGTTAGCTGATAAGGAAATCAATCTTACAAGAATATCTCATCCCTTTAGAAAATAGTGCAATGTTATAAAGCCTTCCTCAGGGAATACGGAGTACTGTGCCTTTTACATGAAAAAGATCCGCTATATGTACTGATGTTCACAGGACTTAATCCTGTTCCTTTTATAGTTAATGGGAATTTATTCATCAACTTCAACGAGGAGGAGGATCAGGCCCTTTAATATAATAAAACCTTTCTAAAAATTACAGAAAATAATAAACTTTGAAAGGGTGTATGGAACAGTACTTTGCAGCAAGGTTAATGTTGCTAAGAAATCTCCACTGTAATGCTGGTATATTGACGAAGTCACATACCATACCACTAACAACAGACAAATAGTGAGGAGCAGCGTATGCCAGGCTTTTTAATACCACATTTTTAGTTATTACTAGAAAATTGTAATTAGGTACTAAATTACAGTGTTAATATTCACTTTGAACAAATAAGTGTTTGTCCTAGTAGAAATGTGCATTATTATGGTAGCATGGGGACCTATTCACCAAGCAAGGCATAGGCTTCCTTCCTAAAAGTTACTCCCCCATTTTGTGGAGTTTCTTCTTATAAACTTTACTTGTGTGAAAAGTAAGTGCTTTGCATGTGCTGTTTACTGAAGCCATCTTCACTCCCACAGAAATCTATACTTGCCAGGTGGGATATGCCAAAACAGGCATTTCTCCTGTCCCCCTCCCCCCCAGGCATCGCTATCTAACATATGAAAAGAAATGAAAGGGAATCATTTCCCAAAATAAGGGGAAAAGATTGTGTAAATTATATTATAAACATACATTCTGGTCACTTTAAGGTTTCTTTCTCCTTTGAAAAGAAAAATTTACTGCACTATGGTAATTCATAATGTACATAATATGCAAAAAATACACTCAAGCCTGTATATTATATTTGGAATGTCAGCAACAGATAGAGTTAAGGTTGTTGAAGTATTTCTCACTATAATCCCTGGTTTTTGGTCATTCATAACTTTCTAACAATTCCTCCTACTGGGACAAAATTTTACAGGTCTAATTGCTGTTACCAGAAGAAATGTTCTGGAAAGTTTGAATAAGAAAACCTCTTTTACTCATTGTACAAAATAGCTTGTGATGTATTTTGCATATCTATAGCTACAACGGTTGAACTAGACACTGAAATTTGGCAAAGGGTTTACAGAGAAAGGCTTTGAGAGTTCAAGTGAAAATATGTTGGGATTTGGCCCAGTTATGAATCTTTGGAAATCATATTTCATGCCCGCATAATACATTTTAATAATGATTCCGCAGTGTTCAGAAGGAAAATAGGCTGCACTACACACAAACTTAGCTCTGACTCAGTCACCTCAAAGATGCCTCATTCATTGCATATAATGTCATATATGTATTGACTGAGGAAAGGGCTCCTGCACGGTACTGTAAAGCTGGGAACTGCCACTTTCTAATGTAAGGATGCTCCCATTTCTAGCACTGCAGAGATGGCAAACAACAGACAATCATAACATGAACGTGTAGAAAACCTATCCTTTTGCGCGGGACTGACACTTGCCTATCATGGGCTTCAGGCCAGGGTATTTCTACATTTGGGGGAAATAGGAAGAAACATTTGTGGGGAGATTGATTTTTAAAATACTGCAGTTAATTGAAGTTGCTCAAAGATTTGAATAATTAGAATAAGTCTCAGGGAAGATGGATTATTGGGCAGAGACCAGGTAAAGCCACCAAAGGTGTGCAAGTTCATTTATCATATAGCTTTGCAATTTATCACACACAGCTCTAATTTTTTATATAGCTGCCAATTATGTGGAGGTGATGATCATGTAAATATTAATTTATTCCATATCTGTTCAATTTAATACTTATTTGTGATCATATCTATACCTCTTAACTTACCAAATACAGGACACAACATGTGACAAAAAAACTCAAATGAGGAACAATTAAAAACCATTCAGGCAGAACACTTAAAAATATATAGGAGTCATTTAATTAGTGCAAACAACTCTTTATAACCTCAATTTTGCAATATTTTAATTCAACCATAAAAGTGAAGAGGTGCACAGGTAATTGTAGGAATAAAGTGAGTGATGTCCATCAAAACAAGGTACATTGGAGTGGTGTGATCACATTAGCAGCACCCACTAATCAATCTCCCTGATAGTCAATAAATTTCAACCCCGAGTTACCTTATTTTATTTATTTATTTTATATCAGCCTACCAGATAAATGGTTTCTCTTCTCCCCTGTTCAGCCACTTCCACCAACCAAACCACTGACTGAGACCAAATAAGAGCGATTCAGTACCTTGCCAGTAACGTCACAGCTTTAAATATGACATTTTGCATACACTCGTTATAATATTAATTTGGTAAGGAAAGTATCTCATCTGCGAAGCCATTCTCTTTTTTTATTTTTTAACATGGTAACACTATGCAATGAGTGGTACTAATTGCACTGTAACAACCACAGTATGTGAGTAAGACTACTATATCACCAACTGAAAAAAAAAATCATGTATGTTAAGTGTTTAACCAGTTTGGATAAGATCCATTATTTTCATTAATGGATTTCATTTTTATTTTATTGGGGTTTTTTACTATCAGATTAAAAGCACATTTTTATTGTGTTTCCTAATGCAATCTTGTGTGACATGTTCAGAATGAATGGAATAGTTATTGTTTTAATTATTTTTTCATTTTGTTTTTTATCTTGTTTCTGTTTCTATTATTTACTACTTTTAAGTTTATTATCATGCCATTTATTGTATACTATATATGTATGAAAGCCTATGCAGTACAAATGCCTATGTATACAGTCATATTTTAGTTTACACACACACACACACCTGTATCTTTAAAATATATTA
This sequence comes from Gopherus flavomarginatus, assembly GCF_025201925.1. Classification (NCBI taxonomy): domain Eukaryota; kingdom Metazoa; phylum Chordata; order Testudines; family Testudinidae; genus Gopherus; species Gopherus flavomarginatus. Next base: position 21,821,388 of record NC_066630.1, on the reverse strand, counting down.
TGACATTTATTCCTTCTAGTGTTAGAAATGGATGCAATAGACCTGAATAATAAATACTGCATTATTACTTAAGCTTTATGTGCATTTACATAATGTACATAATCCCTTTCAGCCCTAGGATTGAACACTTCTCAGTTGCACGCTGAAATTATACTCACATTCCAAGGTAAGATAAAAAGTTTAGCTACTTCTAATATGTCATTCACTTTAAAAATATATTAAAACCGCTATTTAAATATTTGGATTATGTAAATTCCAATAGACATAAGTGTACAGTATCAAACATAAACAGATAAAAAAGTCATTTTTGTAGGGGAATGTAACTTGTACAGTTAGAGATGGAAAATCAAGAGGTCCCAGACTGTAATGTGCCACTGAAGTCAGTGAGAGTTTTGGGACAGGATTTCAGCACTGCAGACTAACACAGAGCACAGTGAATATTAAACTAATGCTGCACTTGACTATAATTGGTCACATATTTGTTTATGTAATTGTAAAATATACTTCATACTTCCTTACATTTATTCCCAAAATGACTACTTTTGGACTGTCTATAAAAATACAATTCCTCTATGTGGAGTTCAACGGCAACTTCTGTTTGCCTATATTCAGTTACAAGACAAAGCTTTCAGAGAGACAATACTGGAAAGTTGTGGTTGGTAGAGAACAGCTCAATTCTTCACATTCAGGCTTCAGTACAGAAGGTAGAAAAGATACAATTGCTCACAAATGGTAGAGAAGTGACAATTTATGCCAGCTGAGGATCTGGGACAAACTGCTTAGAGTAATTTTCTGGTGTCCTAAAATTATCTTTTTATTTATCACTGACCATGCCTAATGGAAAACAATACTGGATATTACACAAGGTAAAAATCTGAGTGAAAGTTAACTATTATCCATGTCTATATGTATGACCTGTATTGCTAAAGATTAACAAAATATTCAATACTCTTCTGAGGGCTCCTGGAAAATTACAAAAGGGAGAGCTACACAGAGGGAGCGGGTGGGGAGTAAGAATTAAATATACTAATATCAACATGTTTACTTTTAATGTGATACAAGAAATATAATCTTATAATAGATAGAAACCAATGGAGTTACAGATTATCAGACGGTCTCACACAAATACTTCAGTGTCTTTTGCTTGAGTCACAGGTTAGACTAAACTAGGCCTGTCACAAACTACCACTTTATCTTTGCCAATAGCATGTCAGAGAGAACCACAAGCAATGTTAGACCCATGTATTTATGTTGCTGACAACATTGATGACCATGATAAACACATTAATGCATCTCCATGTGAAGTTGGGTATTTGACCCCAAATTACCACACTGTCACCATTTCAGCTTCACGAAATAATTTGTTTAGACCTCTTGTATCTCAGCTATTAAGACATTTGAACTGTGGCCCTGCTTAGCACCTCTTGCTAAGGACAGTCTGCTAGTTCTCATGCCCATGGACACCACTCCCATCACAGCATGGGACATCTCCTCATATGGAAGCCAGGCTAAAAATTAAGCCAGGTGCAGAGACTAGAGTGATTGGGGAATGGAAGGCCTATCTTACAAGGGGCACATAGAAGAGCTTGGTTGGTTTAACCTAGCAAAAAGAAGGCTAAGAGGGCATAATTTTCATTGTTGGGTTTAGTGTATAGGGTCTGGGTGATCCTGGTGGTCTGCGATATACAGGAGGTCAGACTACATGATCTGGTGGTTCCTTCTGGTCTTTACCTCTATGATTAAGTCTAGCCTAGTCAAGACTATTACTTGTCACAAATTATCATTCAGAATTTCTTTACTAAACTTGGTTATGAGAGAGTGATTCTCGTTTCAAGGGGAAAGGATACAGTGGACATTATTCCAAATTTACCAGCCAGCTTCACAAAATGTGAATGATCATTTATTTTTTAACTCATGATAGCAGCCTTATAACACATCTCCGTGTCTTAGCAATCTTACCAAAATGTATTGCGTGTTTGATAGACAGAATGATCACAGACAGCTGCTAGTGCCAGTGAATCCTGGAGGTTGCAGACTATTCCATGTTTAGCAGATTACTGGTTGGAAAGAATCCACAGTGTAATTTGCTCATTTTATTAGGAAGCCTGGGGTCTCTCTGGGCACGGGAATCATACGCCAGGTGGTGCTTCATGGAGATATTCTTTCAGCCAGTGAAACAGGATCTTGAGAGCTACAGATGTAGCAATGCATGAAGGGTGAGTTTTTCAAAAGCACTCACTAACTGTGCTCACTGAGGTCAATGGGAGTTTTACAGTTGAATTCAGTGGGTGCAGAATTAGGACAACGCTGGGCACATTTGTTAATACCACCCCCAAAGCACCTACTGTACCTTGCAGCACTGACACAGATGACAAAACATACGATGAAGGTAATATCTTGGCCAACAAGCTCATGTCCGGCTGCCACCGCATTTCCCACTGCATTTTGGAGGTAGGAAATGATGAGAAGCTCTGAACCTATTAAAAGAAAAGGAGGGAGGTTAGACGGGGTTGTTGAGGGAGAGGAGGACTTTGCCCATCAGTGCATTGACAACATGGCAATAAGTGCTATAGAAAATGATGTATATAGAAAAGTGCTATAGAAAAGGTTGCTGCTGCTAATGGAGCAGCTACAATCTGTTTACCCCTGATTCTAGGGGGATAATATAAAACACATGTTGACTGTGCTTACTGTCAAATCACATGTAGACAAATCTCTCTGTGGATTAGCCCACTGGAGATCATTTTCAGACCTCCTTGGCAACTGTTTTTCCACTATAGCCTTAATTATTTAGCTAAAGAGTCAATACAGATCTAATTATAGCTCTATCCACCAAAAATTCTGCTGTCCCTGAAGGATGGATTCTATTTAACAACACTAAGTACCTTTAACAAAAGGTGCACTCATCCTGATAAAAAAGGGATTTTTGCCTGGGCAGGGAAAACTATACATCTATAAAATATTCCTTTTTCTATTTTTATCTATCCCCTCCATCACAACTTCCAAGCCATGGTAGGGGAGGGGCTTCCATACAATGTGCAGGACTTAGGCGCTCAAGAAAACAAGTGCCTTCCCTTCTGGCATAGCTACTAAGCTGCACATATGAGTCCCAGATGGCAGTCTTTTCTGCATCTCTTTCTCTGAGAGAAGGTTCAGTGGAATAGGGTGCTCTTATTCTTGCAGCTGTCCTGAGCTATGAAGGATAACCCTCTTAAAGACTCTACTCTTTGTTAGGTCAACACTGTGGGATCAGGTGCAGAAAACCCATTTAACTGTCCGGGGCAAAAGAACAATACAGCACAAACAAGATTTTGGAGGTATCTTAACAAGAGCACAGGTATATTGCAAACATCAGGATTTTTTTCCTGGGCCAAATCTCTAAATGAATAGAGGGAATAAGGGCCACTAGATAGGCTTGTAAGGAAGTCAGGTAAAGTTTCAGTTATTTTCTCTTTTCAGACAGGGGAGAGAGAAAGTCAGACACAAAGTGTTGTGGATGGCAAATTGATGCACATACTTTGGAAGATTTTGACCTGAAACTATTTTAGCTAAAAATTTCCAAAACAATTCAGTCTGAAGCAGACACTCAAGATGGGAAATTTCAGTCCGAAGGGTTAAGCAAAGTTATATGCAACTGAAAACACAGGAAGTGTCATGCAACCTTAAATATAGGTGGAACAACTACTTTCACCTACAATTACATGCAAAAGAAAAAATCTATGTTAAAAGAACATTTAGGTCGCAAAAGTAAGCAATCAAAAATTAGGAAATCCGAGAATTGAGGTTGCCAGCATAACCTTAATTCAGCCCCATTATGCATACGTGTTATGACATAGTCTTTAATTACATCACCACATATTATTTTTCTACATTGAAGTATTTCCTGAAGGGGTTATTTTATATGAGTTTGTTGTACATACTGTACACATACTGTAACTTCATGTACTACATATTTAATAGCAATTTTCATCTTCTAAGACATACCCATGGCTCAGTTGTTCATTAAGCAATTTTTAAAGAGTTTTATGACCCCAGGAACAATAATTTTTGTGGAAGCAGACTGAATTGTGTGCTGTGATAATTACACCAAACTAATTGTAGGTAAAATTAGCAAAGGGTCGGAGCAATTTGGTTTCACAGGAAAATATATGCCTTGCTTACACCTTAAACGATCTCTAGCAAATTAATCAAATAAAACTGAATCTCCTTAAAATCAACATATATCATTTACTGTACATTTACTGTGAAAAGGAAGTTTTCACATTGCTTTGAAAAATGGAAACTTATTAAATGTTTTCTTATTATCATTTTGGTATAAATTACCAATTAACCTAACCCCAGAGAATCAAGCAACATGAGTCTTTTCCACCTCACTGTTACATTAAAATGGTATTCAAATAGAGTGAATAGAGAGAAACACTGATATGAGTAAGCAACTTATTTTTTATTTCTTTTCCAAATTCTGACTGATCTTTGTACCCTGAGTGAAATGAATATGTTCCAATCCAGCACCTACTGGAGGGTGTTCATGTAACAAAAACTACGGAAACCATTAATGCCATTGGTGGCAGTATTAGGGACTGGTAGTTATGGAGACTGAGCTGCCCCTTGCTGCCTAGAGGTGGTTCTTCTAGAGTTCAACAAAGTCATTAAGAAGAAAGAATGAGGAATCTTGCACTAATGTGCCTATCCTGAATTTGCTCTGTTGAAAAGAGACTTCAGTTTCCAGTTGTCATGATATTTTCCATGGTCACTGCACACTCAAATAACAGACCAAATTCAGGCCATGGGAAAAGGGTGTGTGCGCAAATTGTACCCCATGTATCCTTGGGAGCAGGTGACCTGAAGGAGACATTCACCCAGGGAGAGGGTAGGCAGCAATATTTTAAATTCCCTCCCTGGAGTTTCTGTTTGTGAGCAGCAGCTTTCGATTCTGGCCAAGGGTGTATCAGTGCATCTTGGGTAAAAGCTAAATGGAGGTGGTGAAGAATCTAGCCATATTGATGCTAAGCATCTTGCGGCAAGGATATTTTCCTCATCTTATTAAATAGACTACTCTAGTTTCTCCTTGTGTGAAACAGAGACAATAATGCTTTCACATCTACTATACAGCAGTGAGTGAATATGTTTGTAAAGCCCTTTGTAATTATAATACACTACATAAATAAAATTATTATGCGTTATTGTTATTGTTACATGTCTGGCAGAGTAAGATGAATACCTATGACACTATATATAAATTCACAAACAAAAAATTAATATTAAGTTTGCTCTCATCAATAAACTAAACCATAAAACTAAATTAGAAAAATACAAAGATAAAGACTAAAAGTGTGTAAAGTCAAGCACCCTTAAGTTAGGAAATGCCAGAATGAATAATGCCCATCCTACCTTAATTTGCCTCCATGCTTTAAACATTCATTATGATATAGTTTTTAAATCACATGATCCCTTATTATTTCATTCAGTGCACAGGATGGATCTGCTCTGGGGATGAATCAGTGTTGTGTGTGGAAGGAGGTTGTTGTTAGTAGAACCGCAGCCTCATTTGTTGAAGAAGTTGGAAGATTTGCAACGGCTGAGGCAGGGGACTGTAGGAAGAGAAAGAATAATCTAATGGCAAAGGCAGTTGAACCTTACCCTGGAGACGTGGATTCTATCCTGTATCTGTCATCGAGTTCCTATAGAATGCTGAGCAAGTCACTTACTCCAAAGTTTTCACAGGTAGCCATTCCTGCATGTGACTAAAGGCTGTATCATAATACAGGTGCAGTGGGGGCAGGAGTGGCGCCAGGGGTTTTGGCACCCTAGGCGGGGGTCCTTCCGCGCCCCCGGTCAGCGGCAATTCTGCAGCGGGGGAGTCCTTCCACACTCCCGGTGTTCAGGGCACTTCAGCGGAGGGTCCCAGAGCGAGTGAAGGACCCGCCACCAAACTGTCACCAAAGACCCGGAGTGCAGAAGGACCCCCTGACGCTGAATTGCTGCCGAAGACCCAGAGCTCGGAAGGACCCCTGCCACCCTCCAAATGCTGGTGCCCTAGGCGACCGCCTAGGTCACCTAAATGGAAGCGCCGGCCCTGAGTAGGGGCTAAGTACAGGTTGCATAGACAAAGTTCATTCTGGCATTCCTAACTCAAGCATACTTGACTTTTTAAAAAGGTAAATGTTCAGAAAGCTATATAAACTATATACATGAAAAAGAGCTAGAACTTCATATCTAATTTTCATGTTACCATAAACAACTCAACAACTACCCTTTGAAAAGATACAAATGTAACTTACCTCATTACAAACCCAAAAGAGACCAGCAGGGACTTTTCCAAACCCTGTCTGCTTTCATAACAGTTCCCTCCAGGAACCATTTTGTGTAACAATGTGATGGGAGTCTGAGGTAAATCAATTATCAAAGGCAGCTGTTGCCATGGCAACCAGGTCAATCATGACTCTCTCCAAGTGGCATGGAGAAAATTCTGTGCACTGGAGGGAGGGAGTGATGAGTGGCTGATTATCTCTGATGTCACAATCCTAGTGCTCAGGCAGTAGCAGGGGACAGCAAATGTGCACTGTGAGAGGAGAAAAAAAAAAGCAGCCTTTTCCAGTGTTCCAATTTCCTTAAAAAACAACCAAAAACCCACAACATAACACTACATTGCAGATTACTCCATGCACAGATTAACCAAATTTCATTCAGTAATTAAAATTCCTCATGGTATGTTTACCAAAAAAAAAAAAGGTGATTCAGAAAAAAGGTGGGGACGCTGAAGTACATATGCTCTTGTAAAACAGAAAATCTTGATGCAACCTTAACTACAGTTTTCCTATGGTGAGACCATAATGTTTCCCCAGTATAGCTACTGTGAATGCCATATGACTCTTTGTACATGTATTCAATGAACTGTGTGACTACCTGGCCATTTGTGTGCAGAGTCATAGTAAGGGCATAAAAACACAAGGCAGATCAATATATGAATGTTTTCCCACATGAACTTGCATACCTGCTGTAAGTAGAATGCTGTAAGTAACTGAATGGCATTTTGCAATGTAGTTCCATGGGACAATTTTGTTGCAAAAGCAGTGTGCCTAAACATCCTCAGAAACAGTTCTTGAAAAAGGTTGTGCCAGCAATGAATTGTACATTTGCACTGCTTTGACGGAGCCTCTCCCCTGTTCAGCAGTAGGGCAGGATTCCTATGTAGCACAGAGAATACTACAGTAGTGGCTAGCTATCATACCAGTGAGCACCACAAGCCTGTGTGTAATAACAGTAGAATCGGGTGATATGACGTGACATCTATCATTGAATATCCAAAATATTCATCTGCTCTGAGGAGGAAGGAAGCCTGCTGAAACATGTCTGATCTGACAACTATTTTCTGTATTTTGAAAGCTCAGAAAGAAGTCCTTTGTATCACTGTGATCAGTATGAGTAGAAAACATGCCAATACCTCCCACTTGAGCATGTGAATATGTTTCTAACAATGGGAGGTTGGTCTTTTCCCTTTCACTGTTTGAATGGGTTTTCTGAGAAATCTTCAAATTCATACAATTTATATTACATTAACTAACCTTTATTTTCAGGTTTTTATAATGACAATGGGTTAAGGCTACACAGATTACCGCTTTTGTTTAAATAGAAAAGTTCCCATAAAATATTTAGATTTTAACTGCATTTTTTAATGGAAAACAGTTCTAATATATTTTTGACCAGCTCTGTTGAAGCCAATGATTTCCTTAAAGTTATACATACACCTAAGGCATATTCATTACTCTCAACTGCCTAAAGCCAGCTCATATTCCACATTTTCCTTGGGGATACAATATTTCATTGCATTTATAAACTGCCCTAGAACAATTTATAAACATCCCCTATTGCCTTTATCAATAAAAGTATTAATATTGTCACATGAATGGTTACCATCTTGGTAAATACAAGGGTTTTTTTTTATTGTCTGTAACATTTAAAGGAATTAGGAGCTGGACTGGATATTAGGACACCTGGGTTCTACTCCCAGCTCTATCATTGACTTTTTGTACAACCTTCAGCAAGTCTCTTCACCACCTGTCCCTTTGTTTCCCCACTGACCTTGGTCTTATTAAACCATAAACTCTTTGAAACAGGGACCATCTATAGTACCTAGCACAATGGAACTCCAATAGTTCCTGGAGCCACTAGGAACTATTCTAATACAAATAATTGACCATACAGTGAAACCCTTCTAGAACATGTCCCCAGTGGTTAATTCCAGGAGCTGCAGTCCTCTGTCCCTTGTGACCAGCAATGAGTGGCAGCAAAGACTCTGCCTTACAGTGGAGAATTGTACTCCAGTGAGACAAGGAGGCAGACATGTTGGTAGAAGAGCTATCACGACATTCACATGGTCACTTTTATATTTTGAAAATGAAGAAGAGAAAAGATATTATAATATTATCTCTCCCTATCGCTTTGAATGAAAAAATTTAGTAAAATGTGTATTAAAAACCCATCTCCATTTGCTGATTAATGTCTACCTTTTTAAAGGATGGAAACAGCGCATCGTGTAGTCCTGAATGGGCTCCTGCAACTTTATGTATGGCAGGTGTTCCCAAACTGTGGTACATGAACCCCCAGGAGTATTCAAAACATCTCTGGAGGGTACGCAGAAGAAATTGTGTAATGGTAGATTTTATGTATTCATTATTTTATTTCTTGTATTTTCATATTAGGCCACTCAGACAAAGCTTTAATACTGTGGGAATTTGTTATATAAAATACAGTAGTTAATTTACTTCAGGATGTACTAATCGGAACACAGATACACAGAGTCCTCACCTCCAACCACAGTACAGTGCGGGTTCAGTTGCCCAGCAACTGTCCAGTCTAACTGACCTCAGAACTTAGTCAGGGTGTTTTTTTCAGTTGTCAATGTTGCATTGTAACTGTACGTAACAGTGAAATATGGACGGATGGCTACAGACAGGTAGCATTAAGAAGAACATACATTACCAGTGATGAGGGGGGTAGGAGTATATGGGCAGCTGGTACATCTGGAAGGGGGTAAGCAATAAGAAAAGTTTGGGAACCTTGAGTCTGATGTATGGTGTCCTTTCCCGGCTGGCTAGAAAAAAGGGTTGCTGCCCCTTTAAGGACTTCCCCTGGCAACTGGGAACAGAGGTAGAGGAAGGAGGAAACACTATCTGTACGGAGTGAGGAGGAGAAGAAAACAGCTAGACATGGTCAGGAGAAAGCAATGCCCTTCCAGCTCACTGGAAGAAGTGTGGGAGAGGCGGGGGGTATTAATAACCCATGCAGGCCTAGCGAGGCCCTCTTTGAACTCAGTTGGACTGGCAGCACCCACCTACCCACACACCCATAGGATTGGAAAAAGGTCCAAGTCCCTCCATGATCCACTGTCGCCATTACCCTGGTTGCCCTTTTTCTTTTGGGGCCTGGAAGGAATTTTTCCTTCATTCCAAATTGGCTGAGGCAGGGTGGGGGATTCTGCCACAATATTCTCCACATCAGATATGGGACCTAGTGGGGTGGGACAGGAAGGTTAGATTCTAACATCACAATTCAATAAGTAAAACTCATGGTAGATATTCAGTGCAGGTACTCCGTATGTAAGGGATACTGTCATCAGATAAAATGGATCAGAAAAGGATGTAAAGGAAAGCATCTCTTCAGGAAACTGAGGAAGTGGGGTTTTGGGCTCCTACATCTGGTACAGCAGGGAATTGATGTATCTCCTTTTCTAGCCCCTTTAACCCCCTCAGTGAGATGGCTGGGACCAGATTGGGGATTATGCAGAAAGGATTTAAACAAAAGCATCCCTTCAGGGAGCTGAGAAAGGGGGGTTGAGACTCCTACCTCTGGTTCAGCAAGGAGCCAAACCACCCTCCTTTTCTAGCCCTCTTAAACCTATTACAAGCATAAGGAGATGGAAAGTACTAAGGAAATGATGACGACCTATAGTATACAATTTATTGCTGGGTATTCCCACATATTTTAAGTAAATAAAGTTGCACCCTAATTAAACCACATCTGTTGCCTCCTGCCTTGCTTTCGGGTTGACTGGACAATAGGAGATTTATAAGGAACAAAGGGATGCACATACGTAACTCAAGCATTTAAAGTTTAAAGAGAAAAGATGATGCAACAAAGGCACACACCATTTATAAAATCTTTAAACATTGGCTTCAGAAAAGTAGTTACTAGAAATGCCCTCAGAGATACAAAATCTAGGAAAAATAGTACTGGCATCTAATTACACCAGTGCAGTTTGCTACTTTTATCTGTAATTGGACTGTATAGTCTTTCATTCTAATTTACTTTACATCTAAACTGTGATAATCAAGACAAGCAGAACAGAATGGCCTGTTACTGGCTATACCACTGACACCAGTTAATGCCTAATTATAACAACTAAATTAAAGATGTGACTGTAAAGAGGTTGAGTATCAGTTTGAAACATTTAATTCTGTGGAAAGAAGTAGAGATTTTAAATCCTAAGTTAAAAAAATCAATATTATGGCTCATTATATTGGTATTGCTAAACAGATTAATGAAATTAAGTATTTTGTTTTCTAAAAAACATTTTATCGTGATATAAAGGTGGTTTTTAATGAAGGACCACTACAGAGAAGGAAATTCACATTCTGAATCAATTTATAAACCAAACTAATCTGGACAAGACTGGATGGGGATTTTACTTTCTTATGAGATCTCTGCAGGTTGCATGATGCAGAATATGATGCAGATTTACTGCAGCATTCTGAAAAACCACATAAACAGCGTACAACCAAGGAGGAATCCAGGATCCCAGGAATTCTCTTTGGTGTAAATCTAATTTTTAATTAAAATCTTTTTGAAAACTCAAAATATATATTAATTTTCTTAGAAAGACAGGTTAGCCAAAAAAATAATGTTTCCTACTAGAAAGCACACAAGGGAAGAAAAGGAGTTCAGGAATACTCAGAACTGTTGAACTGTAGCTAGTGTAAATTCTGAACACTTATCTTCAGGAACACAATGTAAATTGGTCATCTGTGTGTTTAATTAATTACATAAGAATTCTCTAGAAGCTGAAAAAGAAGAAAAGGGGAAAATAAAAGCACTTTTGCTAAAAATATTCCACTTTAGAGAACAGGTAGAGTCCATATAAACAATAAAGAATTATTTGCTGTTCGTAGGCATACAGGGCAATGTAGTACAAGAAATGTCACCGATGAAGAAAGGATTAGCAAAATATCAACCAAATGAAGTATTTACATTTGCACAGATGTTAAACTTCTAACCTTAACAAAAATATTTATTTGCTTCTACACCATGGACACCAATATTTTGTGGCTTCCACCATTTATGGATGGACTAAAGAGGAAGGCTGGTTTTGTGTTTAAATATTGGACTTGCCCATCAGGTTTCAGCTCCTAGCTGTCATAGACTTCTTTTGTGATATTAACAAGTCATTTAACCCTCTGTATATTGTACCCCAGGTTCCCATCTGTAAAAATGGGATAAATATACTTCCTTTTCTTCCACTCTTTGTCAACTTGTAAAGTATTATACAACACCCACTTTCAACAACACTTATGTATAAGTAAGGTTAAGGTGAACCTGTGTGTCTACTATGATCTCCATGATTTTCCACATATGGCTTGGGTATTTATTCTTTAAATCTACTGATGGAAAGAATGTATTATAAGAAATTTCAAACACATTCAGATATAATGGATATAATTTAAGGAGAATGTAAACATTGGTAACTTACTCAGTCTGGTATCACCAGGGCTTTTTTGCACCTTTTGATCATTTCTGCTGTCACTGAAAATCAAGATCAGTGTGCAACATGCCTATTTCTTATTTAGAGTGCTTAATTTGTGCCAGGACTTGCCAGCAGTGGCAGCTCCAGGCATCAGTGCTCCAAGCGCATACCTGGGACGGCAAGCCGCAGGAGGTACCCTGCTGGTACCTGCAAAGGCGGTAGTCAGGCAGCCTTCGGCGGCTTGCCTGCGGTCCTGTGGATTCGGCGGCAATTTGGCGGCAGGTATGCCGAAGCCACGGGACCGGCGGACCTCCCACAGGCAAGCCTCCAAATCCGCAGGACCAGGGACCTCCCACAGGCAAGCTGCCAAAGGCGGCCTGACTGCCGTTCTTGGGTCAGCAAAAAAGCTAGAGCCTCCCCTGCTCGCCAGGGCTGAGCCCTGGCACCTCTAGTCTTGGCCATTCATAGCCCTGGCATCCGGGGGCTTGTTGCATCAGTTATGAAAGTAAAAAAATTGCTTGAGCCCCAGCACCTCTTTCATTACAAATTAAGCACTGCTTATTTGATTTGGTTATGGAAGAGATTGTGACAGAGCTTGCGACTTGTAATAACACTTGTTTACTTTTAAAACCAGAAGCAGAAAGCTAAACTATTTACAAAGAAAACATTTCATTGCAAACAATATGACTTTGTTTCATGGAATTTTTTGAGATTTTTAAAAATCCTAGGATTCTGTACTTTAGAGCCTGATCTTTTAAGGCTCTTCCATTTCCATTTGTTTCATTCTTTTGTTCTAAGGAAATATTTCAGAAAGGTGCAGGAGTTTTGCATTAAAAATGACAAAGAAACAGTCCTCACTAAATCATACTGGCGCATTTCTACTGTTACTAGTGACTTCCCATTAGTCTGTGTCTTATTAAGAATTCATTTTTAGTGTACCAAAAACATTTCTAATATAATACAACAAAAATCTAGATGTAATAATTTTTCAGTCTTGTTTCTTCATTCCTGACAATATAAAAGTCTTATCTTACCTTGTAAGATAGAAGTGATAAACTGGTAGAAGTTCTAAATTACAGATGGATTGAAATACAGTACCCACCAGAGTTTCAAGTAACCCAAAATAAAAATGAGCAGAAAGTTAGATGTAGACAGGCACTCTCTCTCACCTACTACTAAAAGTTTTTTGTTAATTATCCACTGTGCTTGACCTCACACCATCACAAGCTCTCTGAGCTATTGTGCTCAAGAAATTAAAGAAAGGCCAAATTTAATAGAGGTGGAAAAACATTTCAAAAGTTTTTTTGTGTAAGTGCTCTGTGATTTTAACCCTTCATACATTCATTTAACTAAAGTACAAGCATTGTACTGTAATCGTGAACAGTATATAAAAAAGTCAGGAACTCATCTCTACAGCATTTCATCATTGCCAGCTGAGAAAGAGGAATATTCACACTTGATGTTAACACAGCCAAATAAAAAACTGCTAATATCATCAATGTTTGTATCATACTACTGTTTTTTGTGTTAGATGTTCCTTTTTTATCTCTCCCATCATCAGTCCTACATTTGACTGTACATGCAGTATTCCATATAAAGCATAGATGAGAAAATTGGATGGAATCATCCAAATATATTAATGAAGATAGTCCCCAGGTGAATAATAATACTATTCATCTTTTATGGGCAGCCAGATACCACAGTTTAAACTGCTCTTTCTGAGTAGTTTAAAGACTTCTCTGGTTTAAAGGTTTATTAAGTTTTCATTAAATTACAGTATAGTACCAGCAGTACATGCCAGCCAGTTCATACGCCTGAAATAGCAAATACTAAAACTGTTCCATAAATTTGGTAAGCAACATACACTCTTCCTGTCCCCAAAGAAAAACACCAGTATGGCTTATCATATTCAACAGACCAGAGATATTTCCCAAAACTTTACATCAGGAATGCTTTATATAACCTCATATTTTGTAAAGCATGTCAATGAGCCCTAACTTGAAGATAAATATCTTTGTGAATTGCAAGGGGTCAGCAAGGCTAGAGAGAAGCAGTCAATTCACAACTTAAAACACCTAATGACAAACTTTCCTGGCAGCAATGAAAGCATAAAGGTAGTAGATAGCCTGAACTGTCACCCCCAAACCATTTTCAGTACTCAAATCCTAACTTCCCAAGTTCAAACTACCTACTTAAACCAGACGACTTACTGCATCTGCACAATTCCAAGACCTGTAGACATGTGATGGTTACTGCCAGGGAGATGGGATGGGAAGCAGCACCAGCTTGGATGATTCTGCAGATACACCACTTTGGCATGGAAAGTAAATTGATATCGAATTTGCAAGAAGTGCATTTTGACTCCTAGTCGGGTTAGGAGGCTTACCCCTCTATCTCCCCCCAACACACACACACACACACAAACAAACAAATCTATCCCGATACATATATTGGACTAAACTTTGCTGCCAGGGCAATCTATCTGAATTGTTGATCCTATGAAAAGGCATACCATAAATTAATTGAATCTCAGTACCTGTGTTTGCACGTTGCAAGGTTCATGACTGTGCTTCAAAGTCCAAAACACAAGTACCCAAGTAATCTGGCAAACTTCAGTCCCTGTGAGTACCCAAGGAGATGCAAATCATAACCTTATTCAAGGAAATGCAATACAGGAACTCCACACTAACCATGATACCAGTAACATATACAGAAGGGAGGAAAAGGAAGTGGTTCTTGATGCTTCCTTTTAAGGAAGGCATTTGGCCAATCTTGCACCCTTCAGAGAAATCAGGATTGATGCCTCTGCTGCCACTGGTTGCTGTGTATTTCCTAACCTCTCAAACCCAACCCATAGCAGCACTATCTGTGATCATTGCCCCTTATTTCAAAGCACGTAAAGTGTGCTTTGGGCCTGTAAAGTCAAGAAAGGATTCTGAAGAAATGTGCCTTTACATCCAACTTAATAATGAAAATGACTGTGGAAGTCAATTTATAAAATTGTTAAAGCAAAAAAAAATATCTATAAAGTTCTACGTTTGCTGGCTTCCAGTTAAAATTTAAGTAGTGTAAAGAGGGGAAAAATCCAGAAACACAAACAATACCAAATAGCTTATACATATGCACTGCACAGAAATCTATACTGTTAGACCCATAATATCAGATTTGGGTTTGTAGAACTTAACTGAATGCAAATTATTAATTTAATAGTACCAGTAAGCAAAACCAATACTAAAAAGGAAGGGTAAGAAGAAATTATTTGTTTTCAGTTAAACCTTTGGCATGCGTGCAACCAATATTTGCCTCCAGAGACTTTGTTTTCACGTTAACTGTCATCAATACATTCCACGTTGTGAATGAATTTGGATATACATATATATAGCCTGCTGGCTCGATAGGCAAGTCATTACTTGTGAGAGACGTTCTGCCATCCAGATGTCTTATGACAGGAAATTGTGATGGAAGTGTGTTCCAGATGCTTTACATTGGTCATCCTAAGTCATTCAGCAGTAATGGCAATTATTTGACAATGTGAAGACCTTAATGGGATTCTACAATATACTAAATGTATAGAAGAGTACAGGCTATGAAAGGTATGCACACAGCAGTGAAAACTAGCTGCTGCAGAGTTACCATATGAATTTTAAACCATGCTTTCTGGTGGTATTCCACCAGCTCTATAGCTGGTTAAGTGCTATTAAGGAAATATCACTCAACATAAAACTAGTGAAATTTGAAGAACTTGACAAACACTTCTTGCTGCTATTCATACCTGGTCTGGATTTGGACCAGTGATTTGGAGCCAAAAGATTCTGCCCCCCATTCTGAGCTGTGATCCAGCCCCTTTACACCATCACTGCAGGTACCCAGGCACATTTCCAAGCTGAATTTCATCCCATGCAAGGGGGTTTCCCAGGCAAAGTAGGCTGACATAACACCCTTTTACTGCCCCAACCTCCAAAGCCCCTAGTGTAGAAGTGTTCTGTGGGTGATGTGGCTGGCGAACTCTGTGTGCCAAAAAACCAACAAGCAGTCTGGTGGCACCTTAAAGACTAACAGATTTATTTGGGCATAAGCTTTTGTGGGTAAAAAATTCACTTCTTCAGATGCTTAGAGTGAAAGCTACAGAAACAGGCATAAATATATTGGCACATGAAGAGAAGGGAGTTACCTTACAAGTGGAGAACCAGTGTTAACAAGGCCAATTTAGTCACTGTGGAGGTGGTCCACTCCCAATAATTGATGAGGAGGTATCAATACCAAGAGAGGAAAAATTGCTTTTGTATTGAGCCAATCACTCCCAGTCCCTATTCAAGCCCAAACTGATGGTGTTAAGTTTGCAAATGAAATGAATTGAAAAAACAGTTTTTCTTTGAAGTCTGTTTTTGAAATTTTTTTCGTTAAAGAATGGCTACTTTTAAATCTGTTAGTGTCTAGGGAGACTGAAGTGTTCTCCTAATGGCTTTTGTATGTTACCATTCCTGATGTCTGATTTGTGTCCATTTATCCTTTTATGTAGAGATATCTTTAACATTGCTTCTTGACTTGTAAGGTAACTCCCTTCTCTTCATGTGCCAATATATATTTATACCTGTTTCTGTAATTTTCACTCCAAGCATCTGAAGAAGTGGGTTTTTTACCCACAAATGCTTATGCCAAATAAATATGTTAGTCTTTAAGGTGCCACTGGATTCCTCATTGTTTGTGTGGATACATACTAACATGGTTAACCCTCTAATACTTGGTTCTGTGCTCTGGCTCTCTGGGCTACCAGATGGCTCCATTGGGGAGCTGTAGCAGGCAACACAAATTAAAGCAGCTCATGGGCCCATTCTAACTTATTCCAGAGGCCAGACCGAAAATTTGTGAGGCCCAGGGCAGTTTAAACTTGAGGGGGCACAGCTAAGAATCAGGACCTTTCTATTCTAATCCCTTGAGTCAGCCAGTCCCAGCCTCAGACTGATCCACAAGGCTCACAAGGTATTTCCCTGAGGAATCCTGAATTCAAAGGCTCTCATAAAGGAGACAGAACTTTTCATTTTACATTAGCTTGCGGGGACCCCAGTGAAGAGAAGGCTCTGGAGGACATCTCAGAGGAGCTGTTGAGGACACCTGAGGGACAGTGGCACTGCACTACCTCTATAGCTGCCAACAAGGGGGATATCTCACCAGGACATGCTGCTGCTGGTCCGATGGAATGCCAAAGGCTAGGACAGCATGTGCCAGTCTGTGGGCATGGACTCTTTGGAGGGCCTGTTGGAAGCAGCAGCAGCAGCACTACTTCACCACTCTCAGCAGCAGCAGCCTTCTGGAGGCATTGAAGAGGGACTTAAAAAAAAAAGCATTACTCCAGTTATCTTCACGAAAGTACAGCTCAATGGGGGATTGGAGGAGACATGCCTGGGGTGATAGGTGATGGAGGAACATCAGACGCACACTAAAATCTAAGCAGTAACTTTAAACTCCATCACAAGAAGGGCTGTTTGGCTGTTGAATCTGTATCGTTTCAGTCTCACCTGCCACTCCTCAGCTCCTTTCCCAAGCTTCCCAGTGGGCTTATTGCGTAGTCTGTCAAGAAGCTGTGCATGATTCTACTGTGTTCAGAGCCTTCTGCAGCTCTTTCTTGGGGATTTCTTTCTTGGGATTTGCCCTTCCCTTCTGCTCCCAAGTTTGCCCATCTGTAAATAAGGTATAACACCCACATGACTGGCCAGTTTTATAATTCATTTGCCTATATGACCTGAATCCATAATGTTACTCCAGGAAGTACTGTCCATGAAAGAGCAGACACATT
The DNA here is from genome assembly GCF_025201925.1 of Gopherus flavomarginatus. Taxonomy (NCBI): domain Eukaryota; kingdom Metazoa; phylum Chordata; order Testudines; family Testudinidae; genus Gopherus; species Gopherus flavomarginatus. Next base: position 21,803,854 of record NC_066630.1, on the reverse strand, counting down.
GCAGTATCAGCAGTCACACTCCTAGGAGCAGTACTTTGAACAGATACTTAAAACTGTGAAAACAAAGCAACTAAAATGTTGTCCCAAAGACTACAGCAGATGGCAAGGGAAGGTCAACATTTTTCAACAAAATGATTTTTCATCATAAAATGCCAATTTGTTGAAACAAACACCACTTTTGGGAAAGGGTCAGCTTGAACATATTTCTCCGTTAAAATTTTTTTTCAAAGCAGTTTTGAAATTATTGAAATATCCCTGTGATGAGATGTAACTCACCACTGTGGTGCCCCCTGATGGATGTCCCAGCGATCAGCTCTGCTAGCTGGTGCATGTCTAAGGGACTCTTCCTTCTCTCCCGTTTCTCTTTTCTCTCCTATTTGGCCCCTTTGGCCTTCTCCAACAGCTTGGCCACCCCCTCTGGGTAGCTGGCTCCCCTTTCTGTTCCTTTCTATCTCCCATGCCCTTTTCCTGGCTCAGTTCTCCTTTCTCATCGCCATTCAGGATGCTGCCCTTCCTTGGGCTCCGGTTCTGTCTGTGAGGGCCGCTGCCTCTTCACACGCCCTGGTTCCCCACAGGCGAAATAAGTGTCCCCCCCCTATTCTCTTCACAGGTAGGGAACCTTGGGGTTTCCCAGCTCTCTTTCCCTTGGGGATAGACTTCTTTTTCCAGTAGGCACCCTCTCTTGAAGTGTCTCCTCTGCCCACAGGCATAACACTGTCCTGTGTGGGCTTCTTGCCTTAGGATCTCTGGCGCCGATCACTTCCTGGAGGGTTTTGAGCTATATAGCTGCTCTTCCACTGTTTTCCTCAAGCATTTCTGCAAATATCTCTGTACTTCCCACTGTTGCCGCTGGTTTACCAAGATCTGCCTCACCAAGGCAATCAATCCCCCTTCGTTGATGATAACTCCCTTCCAGGACTGTGGAATCCTCTTTGTGACACAGCCCTCCAGCTATGCTGCACTCTGTACTCCCCTCCTTCCGGGGGACAGTATCACAGTGCCTCAGCCCAGCCATTTCCTCAGGGGCTAGTGGAGGTGAGGCGGGGACCCAGGCCAACCCACTACTGCAGGTCCCAGCCAGGGACCCTGTAGATGGCTGCCACTTGCTGCATCTCCATCGACTCATCTGTAGATCTCTCTGGGCCACTTCCCCATGGCCCCGGCACCCTCTTTGCCTGGTTCAGGGCCTCTGCCTGCAAATCTCTGCAGCCCACCAGGAGCTGCCTTTAACTCCCTGGGTTTCTGCCTGCAGCACTGCTTCAGCCTGCAAGGCAGCCAGTCCTCCTCCCTCCTCAAGCTCCAGGGAGTGACTGAAGCTTCTCTGCTCTGCAGCCCTTCTTATATGGGCTAGCCCAGCCCTGATTGGTTGCTCCTTGTAGCCCCTCCCTGATCAGCTGCCTCCTGCACAGCCTCCTAAGGGCTGTATGAACCCCTTAAAGTTCAGTGTGGGACAGGCACCCCATCACAATCCCAGTTAGACTTTTTTTTTTTTTAAAGAAAAGTTCAATTTTTTCATTTTGAAAAATGTTTGGTTGAGAAACGTAAGCAAATTAGAGTGTCTATATGTATATAAAAAGGGACCAACACTGCTACAACACTTATATGCCATTATTTAAATGTTGATTGATGAGTGTTATTAACTACTGAAAATACATGTTTAAATCCATGTTTCCAATACCATGCAATAGCATTTTCCAACCATTTCCTGAAGAAAGTACTGATCCTAGATATATTTGGATTGAATAATTCCAAATAGATTTTCATCACCATAAACCTCTATAGATTGGAGGAGGGGGAATTTAGCTAGTGCTTTTATTTTATCTGGCCCACTAATTAAGCCATGTTTGCTCAATTTACATCCAATATTAAAAAAATGTAGGCCACTTATTTATTCTTAAATTCTAAGCATCCCTTTCTCTTTGCAAAACTTACCTCAGTGTTTCATTGTGTTCTTTGAGGTCCCTAGTTCAAATTAAATCACCAACCATTATAACTTCAGCACCTTGCAATCCCATGATCTGTGCAATGACTTTTTGAAATACCACAAGAGCAGGACTAATGCCAAAAGGCATTCACTTAAATTTATAATGTCCAAATGGTGTATTAAAAGTCATTAGCTTAGAACTGGATTCATCTAACTTTACTTGCCAAAATGCATGTCCTACATGTACCACTGAGAATATTTTTGCTTCTTAGAACTTAGTTGCAATTTCCTCAATAATTTTTATTGAATAACATTAAAGTTTTATGGGTTTATTTAAATGCATGGATTAATACATATATGTACTTTATTTGGATTTTCAATTACAACCACAGAATTAACCCAGTCTGCAGGCTGTTGTACCTTTTCAATAACTCCCAGCTTTTCCATATTATCAAGATCAGATTTCATTTTATCTCAGCAGGAAAATGGATTTTTTCTTGATAGATATATCAGTGGTATTACTCATTTGTAATATGGCATTTATCCTTCAAGGTAACCTAACCCTTGGAAGTTGTCTATCAATTCTCCTTTACGATGCCTATGCTCCCTGTATATGACACAGCGGCATTTGCCACAGACATCTAACCCTGGCAGGGGCACATCTGTATTTATGATTTGGAAAGCTATTTAGTTACGGTGTTTTTTTTAAAACAATGTATGAGCTATTTGCCCCAACTGAGGTATTTTATTACCTAATTATAAAACATGGTTTGCTTTAGATTTTTGTATTGTAACCTCATGGCATTGTGCATTGGCATCCAGCTTGAAGGATATAACTTCACTATTAATATCTAGCCATTTTAGACATTTGAATTCAATCTGCTCCGTTCTTGCTGTACCTACTAAGTGATATCTTTGACTGCCTTGCAGTTCTCCAAGAACCAAACACTCTTTTCTTTACCTGCATACCATATTGTAGAAGAGTGATTCACCAGCCAGTGGACACCCTCATGTTGGGGCGTGGTAGGCTTTCATCCTCTGGTGCCCCCTGCCAAGAGTCACACTGGCCATGTGGTAGTTTGCTTCTTCTTGTGACTCAGCCTACCAGCCAGGTCACATTCAATCACACCCCTTTTGGGGTAACAGAGAATCCTGAAAAACAACAGTGCAATGATCACAGGCCATTGTAACCCACACACCTCCTGGGTGTGGTGTTCTGTCTCATTTAGTGGCATCGAGACCACTTAAAGAGAGAGAGAAAATGAATCTGCTCTACAGCCTTGGCTAAGAGCCAGTTGGCTTTTAGCTCATGCTGTAGAAGCTCATGCACTAAGCTCCAGAGGTCCCCAGTGTGGGGTATACACCCCATCACACATACTTTTCATAAGAGTGATGTTTTCTGTCACATCTGTAGAATATTTGACCAGGTGTTTGGCAACTTCTTTGTTTGTGTCCTCACACCATTCCATTTAGTGCAAAAGAAATTCTACTGGTCAGCAAATCCTTTATTCCTATTTTAACTGGCATTTTGATTTCCTGTATTTTTAGTTTTCTTTTTTAAAGTGCCACATTGACTAATTCTTCACTGACTAGTTCTTCAGCTCATCCCTTAGGTGCAGAATCTGAATTTTACTGCTTCTACAAATCTCTTGGCTCAGGATAAAATTAAATATAATTCTCACAGCCATCTGCATCTCACTTGGCCATTTTGTATTCCATTTAAGAATCATAAAAGTAAGTAGTTCCAAACCTCACACATCTGATCTTTAAGCTTTCCAGTGATCTGTGCCTCGAATGGTTTATAATAAATCTTGCAAATAAAAATCAAATTGCATTCTCACAAGTAAAATCTTTCTGGGGTTACAGAACCTCCCAAAATGATCCCAAATCTGTTCCATAGTCTCTTTATATTCTCCTTCCTTCAATGTACAAACACTATGTATCTGCAACATTCATAAAATATTCCAGTTGGAGGAACATCTTTGCATGGACTTGAAGTGCTTCCTCTGTAGACACTAGCAATGAGAAAAACATTAAATTGCTCCTTAGACTGATGAAATTTTCTGTATTGTGTCTTTGCACATCCAGTGGTTCTGGAGGAAGACATTGCTCCATGATATTTTATTCACTAATGTTTAATGAGAATCTTAGCTGGCAGGTTTGTCTGGAAACATATTGTCTGCAGACATATACTTTCACATTAATTGCCAGAGCACTCAGCTTAGTCTGAGCCTGGTCAGGCTCCTGCACATATTTAGCTGACCCCAAGCAGGCTCAGAAGCTAATCACAAGAATTAGCACAGTGACTCCCATATTCTACGATATTTGTACCCATGCTTGCACAGCACAACTCACATTATCAGATTTCTTGGGAAGATACAAAACATGTTTAATGATTAAAAGTATCATTCAAACCCAGCTGGCAGATTTCAAAGTTTGTAGATAACATAAAAATTGGGATAGTGGTAAATAATGTAGAGGACAAGTCACTGATACAGAGCGATATTACTTATCGGATTGGAAATGGTATCCTCGGAAGTGGTGACTCTGAAAAAGTTGTGGGGTTTGTGGTGGATAATCAGCTGAACATGAGCTCCCAGTACGATGTTATGGCCAAAAAGGCTAATGCAATCCTGGGGTGCATAAACAGAGCAATCTCAAGTAGGTGTAAAGGTTATTTCATCTCACTATTTGGCACTGATGCCACCACTACTGGAATACAGTTTCTAGTTCTGGAATCCACAATTCAAGAAGGATGTTAAATAAATTGGACAAGGTTCAGAGAAGAGCCACAAGAATGATTAAATGATTAGAAAAAATGTGTTATAGTGAAAGACACAAGGAGTTCAATCTATTCAGCTTAACAAAGAGAATGTAAAAGGGGGGTTGATTACAATCTAAAAGCATCTACGTGGAGAAAAAATATTTGATAATGGGCTCTTCAGCTTAACAGAGAAAGATATAAAATGAGGCAAAGTCTAGAAGTTGAAGCTAGACAACTCAGATCAGAAATAAGATGTATGTTTTTAACAGTAAGAGTAATTAACCATCAGAACAATTTATTAAGAGTTATGGTGGATGATCCATCACAGGCAATTTTTAAATCAAGATCAGATGTTTTCCTGAAAGTTCTGCTCTAGGAATTATCTCTGGGAAATTCTATGGCCTGTTTTACACAGGAGATCAACCTGACCAAGGCAAGCTAGTTCTGTGCCAGAATATAGTGAAAATTGTCCTACTAGGTTGAAAAGCCACGGAGTTCTTTGGTGTAGGAACTGTCTTTTACTATACAATTGTACAGTACCTAGTAAAATAGAACTTCAACCTGGTTGAGCCTTGCGGGCACTACCATTATATACATATTATATAACACTGGCATTGGGGGAAGTCAGCTAACTCTGGACAGTTGGCTAACTCAAACCTCAGTGAAGTAGAGTATTGCTTAACTAGAATTTAGTAAACTGGGGGTGTTCTGTGCCAGGTATTTGCTCATGAAACAATAGTATATTATTTATTAATGCATGAATGTTCCTTTGTGTGTGAAGAAAGAAAGATAGATTCATACTTTTATCTGTATGACGGGATATTTCAGTTTAACTAAATAAGGTCAGACAGTAAAAGGCAGAAATCTTTGTAATAAAGAACATAATTTCTTCTATAATTAAAATGTATGCATGAAAGTCACACAATTCGTTTTGACACTACTGTTAGCCAGAAGCAAAATTATTTGAAAACAACAGTCTTTTAACATTTTATATATATATAAAAAACATAATAACATGATCCTTTTGGCTGCACAGTCTTCAACAAAAATAATTCTAAACAGATAGTATAATATGATTCGTTTAAAAGAGTTAACAAGGTATAGCCTATTCCTAGTTGTATTTTAAATCTTCGTGTATTAAATATGACCAGAAAATATCAGTAAAAATTAACCTAAAGCTTAACGGCTTATGTAAGAATGCTTTAATAAAAAATGTTGCTGAGGTTATTGAACTGTACAATTAAACCCCTCCCATTAAATAGTTTTCATTCTAATTTCTATCTAAAGCTTATTCAGCAAACCAAAATGCCAATGTATTTCTTCAATTTCCACTTCTTTGAACCTGCTAATGTATGAATAAAAAAAGATGTATTTGTGTTATTAGCCACATATAACCCTCTTGTCTAAAAAGTAGCTTTAAACACAAAATTCCTGCGTACACACGAACCTACAAAATATCTGAAAGATCATTTTGATTTTTTTCTGCAAGCTATGTTTGATTTACATCAATTAGGTCTTTCATATAAGGTATCATATAACAGGAAGGCTAATAACCCAGAAATAACCTCATTAAAAAAGACAGCATATCGGTCTAAAGCAGAATGAACTCTAAGCAGAAAAATTAGTGACCTGGAAAGTAGCAGGAAGAGGTAATAGCAATACAGAGAAAAAATACATTCCCATTAGCTAGTCAAAAGTAGAAATCGCCAGCAATAAAGTAAAATTACAATAGAAGCATATGGAGAACATTTTATAAAATGTTTTTTATCTTTTCAAATTCTGTAGCATAAAATGTATATCTGCTAACTAAGATACTGTCTGAAACTACATTAGTACTATTGGTTCATTCAGGGGTTCTTTCAGACGCATGAAACAGTCTCTGGCAGTGTATTACTAGCAAGCCTAATACATTTACATTAAATTATCAGTGCATGATTCCAGTATCTATGAATTCATCTATTTTAAAATTAATGGTTAATAATGGTTACCTAATGTGGTTTTACAGAAATTCTCCTAATTTAATATTACCTGTTTGGATTCCAATCCTAGCAAGCTCTTTTCAAACAATTCTTGTTAATATGCTGAGCATATTTTTTAAAAAGCAGAAATATTTCATGCTTACAAGGAATGATTTCACAGAGAACACATTTCCTAACATTTTTCTCCATGAATCACATCAATTTACATATGTAACTGTCCTAACCTCCAGCAGTAAGAAACTAGATACATTCAGTTGAAGTCAATGGTGTCAATGAAGTTAGTCTATATTTTTTGCCAGTTTAAATGACAGCAGCATCTTGCCCAAAGCACATAACTCACCAATAAAGTAAACCACAAAGTTTGGTTTGATTGTATTTGATGGACAGCATTTTGTAAACATGTTTACACACACACAGTAGAAACTGAATGATTTTATCTGCTTCTCAGATTTATTTTAACCAGTTTCAAAAAGATGGAAGAATGAAATAGCACATGTTGAAAAATCTTAGTTCTATAAAACTCCTACCTACATGTGTGCATTTTTACTTTACCTTTTAAAATCAGAATTACTGGGAAAACATCTGTTACAACACATTATAAGGCAAATTATCCCATGTTGGATTCTCACTTTCTGACCAATGGTCTGGCTGGGAAGCAGTGCTTCACCTAATGAACCACAGAACTCAGAAGTGGTCAAATCCCCCCAAATTTGGCAGATCATGGTGACCCTGTGCCTCTTCTCTGCTTCCAGGACCAAGGCAACCCTATTTCTGCTGAAGCCGTGGTTCTATTGGCCACTGCCGTTTCTCAGGGCGAGCGGCTCATCTGGTGAGAGGGAACTGCTATAAGAATGCCTGTGGGCTTATAGAAGGATAGTTCTGTTATCCATCTCTGTGCACCTTTACCTCTCCCAACATGACCGGCCATAACTGGTGTTCCATGAGATCATGAGGAAAAGGAAAACATACCATAGAGCTGACTGTTAGCTGGTTGGCAGACTCATCATCTGAGGAAGGAAAAATAAAAGCACAAGCCATGTGTTACTTCCCATTTCTTTCCTTGTGGCTGGCTTTGTTTCCAAAAACAAAATGCAAAACCAGAGCAAATCAACTCAAACTAATGGGTACAAGCCACCCAGGACCTTTCCAGTCTCAGCCAGCTGCGGAGGAGACAGGGCATATCCTTCCTGTACTGTGAGCCTCCTTTGCACCAGCTTCCCCCTTTCCTTTCATAATCCCATCCAGCTCAACATGAGATAGGCAGAAACCCAGGAACCCCTCAGATGTTGGAGCATCTTAATACATCACCAGTCTCCCTTCTGTGCTTTCCAGTCCCCAAAATCCACTGATTTTCTCTGCTTGTGGAGAATAGTATATGGGAAATATGGAGGAGAATTTCATACTGTTCTTTTCAAATACTGCATTGCTAAATAATGTTATGGAAAAGCCTCTCCTTCTAATGCCAAATGAGCATATAGTTTATGCTGGTACAATAAATCAAGCAAACAAAATAAAATCTCCAATTTCTGGCTGGCTGGCAGTTTCTTCGCTCTCTTCTTCCCATCTCTTGTCTGAAGACAATGCAGTACAATCTCATCCTGATGTGAGGAAAAAATACTTTAAAAGCTTCATCCTCCTTATGGTAAAAAAAAAAAAGAAGCCTCCCAGCTATGTGTTTACCATGGGTTTAATCTACTTATAAGGGATGTAGCTTTATTTGGCTCTGGGCTGCACCTGAGGCCAAAACCACATTGAGTGGTCAAAGATAGAGATTTCTCTCAAATGTCAAGATTTCTCATTTCAATTTCTTCTGTGCAAGAGTATTCATGTATAAATACTATACAGCCACTATAAATACAGTACAGTGCATTAAACCACAAACAATTACATTTATACGGAAAAAGACTCTGGAATGAAATAATAAAGACAAGAAAATTCAGACCAAAGAAACTCCTCCTTATTTTTACCTTACACTCCTTTATTGCTAGCAACTGCAGTACACTTGAGATTATATATTTAATACGTGTTTTACCAAGGAAAACTCCTTTTTACAATTATAATTAGTTGCAGGATGGTAGCATTAACCTATCTTGATCAAGTCAGTGCCTCATCATGCTAGGCACTGCACAAACACATATTAAGACAACTCCTGTTGCAGATAGATTACAATCTATGTAGACAAGACAGAAAATAGGGATAACAGAGGAATAGAGCTACCCAAAAGCTGAAGTGAGCTACCCAAAGTCACACAGTAGGTCAGAGTCAGAGCAAGACATACATCCTGGGTCTCCTAAGTCTAAGACCTGTGGTCTTAGTCCACTAGTCCATCTTCCTCCACAATGGTCTTCAGTACCAGTTTTGTTCTGAGATGCAAAGTACATTATCATCAACAGAATTTGTGTGCATGATGGAGAGCAGTACTATTACATATAAATATAGAATGAATTTGGGGGTCTTTCTTTAAAAAATGGCCTCCAATTTTCTCCCTACAACAAATTGTGGGTATAAACCAAAATTAAGATACACTTGATTTGTGATTGCAAACAGTACTGAAAACAATAGTATTATAATCCAAGATATCATCAAAAATGGTGTAACAGGATAGCTGGCCGATTTAATGAAACAGCTCTTCTGTTCCGGTCCAGATGCACCCAGTTGGCCTATAAGAGGTCTGGTAGAAGAAGCTGTCAGAGGGTCAGAGCAGATTGGTTCAGTCAGGAAGAGCGGTTCCTGGGAGAGAGCTGAAGTCAGGAGAGCACCAAGGGGTCTGCTGGCTGGCATTCCCAAACCAAAGAGCCAGGGCTGGAGAGGAACCATGAGAGACTCCCAGAAGAATGGCTGGGGGAGATCCTATTGGGTAGAGTGGGGTTGTGTTCCAGAAGGAAGAGCTGGGTTGGCTGTCCCAGCAGAGGGACAAAGGAGAACTGTTGGATTCCAGGTTTGATGAAAGACACAAGAACGGTGAGAAGGAAGCAGTTTTAAAGACCACATGCACGGGATGATATAGAGTACATTGCGAGATTTTGTGGTTGTAAACTTTTGTAATGTGTTTTGTTAATAAACTGTGATGAACTTGAGGACATGATTGTATTGAACTTATTAGGATGCACGAGGGAAACTGAGGAAAGCTGCCACTTGCAGGCCTGCCCTGAGGCCATGAGGGGGCACCTAGGAAGAGGCCTTTTTTTTATAAATATTTGTTTACTGAGAGAAAATAAGCTTCTTGTAATAAACAAAAGCAATTTTCTGCTGTCAAAGGAATACCACCATTTCCCGTTGACACCACAAGGTCTCCCTTTACCCCACCAGGGGAATCTTTACATATTATTTATATAGTTCCAAAAGTGTGCTAGGTGCATTACAGACAGTAAGAAAACGAGAACACAATTACCCTCAAAATCCTGCTGTTCAATCTAAGTAATGTCTCCAAACACCAGTATTTGGGGAGTTATAATCAATCTAGCAGGAGATGTTTCAAAGGCCTCATTGAAAGTTAATGGAAGATGAGCACCTTACTCCTCTTTGTGCCTTTGGCAATCCACTCCCTAATAAATTAACAATAGCTGACCACATTTTCAGATGGTTCTTTCATACAGTGACAATAGTGGCACTACTTTAAGATATTAAAATAGAAAATATATGCAAGTGATATCCACAAAATATTACGAAAATGAGGGTTAAACGGTTTCAAACCTTTCAATTTACAAAAGCTTGGTTTATATACTACTCCAAGGACTGTTTTCTTTTAAGTGCTGGTACAAGATGCCTCTGAGATAACTCAAAGATTTGTTTTAAAATATTTTTTTGTATTCTATTCACCTTATGTTAACTACAATATATTTACTGAAAGCATCTGGTATAAAGTTGCTAGAGGAAGCAAAGCCTTGTAGACAGGCTGGTGCTTTTAGTTACAACTATTAATCAAATGTCACCACTGATAGAAGAGGTAAAATTCAGAAATATTGAAAATGAAGCTGCAGCAAAGACAGGCACAGAAAGCAGAACACATGACACTTTAACAACAATTTGGATTCTGGTCAGGAAAGTGTTTGCTTAGGATTCCACTATAGAAATAAATGTTATCTGGAGCCTGCATCTAGAGGCAAAGTGCTGTATGGGGGGTGGGCTAGAAGCAGCACTCTTTTCAGCTCAGAATCCATCCTAGCTTCTCTGTTGAGCCTTGCAGAGCTACAATTTTTTACTAGGAGAGCAGGACAAACTACTGGGAAAGCCCAGCCATTACCTCAGACTTGTAGGGGTATCACCAGAAAGAAACAGACAACTTCACCTGAGCAAATATGGTTAATTGTGTCAAACTGCATGACAACTTTGGTGATTTAGTTGTGCACATATGTCCAACAAGGGGCTAGACTCTGGAACCAAGTTCCTTGGGCAAATTTTACTCCCAGAATCCAGATGTTAACATTTAGTGCACTGAACTGTGGTATGACCTAGCTCAAGAAAAAAATTGAACAAAAACTGCACACATCACAATCTCCCCTCAATAAAAATTTACTTTTATGCTGCTGGTGTGGGACAGCAGATACTAAATATCCTCTTCAGTATTCCTTATGTCCAATGGGCTTTATCCCATGAACCTTAAGTCATCTGAGCAGTCCTAGGAAATCACTGGGATTGTTTACATGAATAAGCACTTTTCACACAATAAGGGGTGGCAGGATTGGACTCCATTTTATTTGTATCTCGGGTGAGAAGTTTCTTTCTTAGCAATAAGAAGTTAGTCTTGTGAAGCACTGAAGATCTCCTGGTTGATGCTAGATCCTTATCTTCTGATGCAGTCAATACCTTACAGGATCAGAGCCTAATTGTGTGAATAAGCCAGCATTTAAAATTCTTTTTAAAAATTCAGCTCCACAACTAACTGAATCTTGAAGATGTAGTTCTTTAAATATGTAAACACTACGCTATATGAAAAAAGCAAAGGAGGAGACCAGGAGGAACCAGAAATGAAGCACATTTTCTGAAAGTTTCTTTTCTTAGTCTGTTGGAATTCCGTAGTTGAAAACACAGACTCTATCTGCTAGATTTAGAAAGGACCAAAAACGCAATACATGCCCACAGAGCGAATGGGAGGAATACACGAATTAAAATGGAAGTTGTGAGTAGTTCATCTTATAAAGGTCAAACCTTTGGTTGAAAGGTCACTGAAATTACGAGCTCTGATGACCTGGAAAAAAAACAGCTAGAAAAATTACTGCTTAGATGTTACTGCCAGGGTTGGATTAATGCAGGGGCTTTAGGGGCTGCAGACCAGGGCCTCAGGCTAAGGGGGCCCTGTCATAAACAGATAGCTAAGGTTTAATGTCTCTTTCACCTGAAAAAAAGTAACCTGAAGCACTTGACCAGAGGACCAATCAGGAAACCAGACTTTTTCAGGTCTGGGTGGAGGGAAGTTTGTGTCTGAGTTCTTTGTCTTGTGCCTATCTCCCTCTCGGCTATGGGAAGGATTTCTCTATTTCCTGCTTTCTAATCTTCTGTTTCCAAGTTGTGAGTACAAAGATAGGTTTGGTTTTTTTGTATTTACATGTATGTAGTTGCTGGAGTGTTTTGAATTGTATTCTTTTTGAATAAGGCTGTTTATTCATATTCCTTTTAAGCAATTGACCCTGTATTTGTCACCTTAATACAGAGAGACCATTTTTATGTATTTTTCTTTCTTTTTACATAAAGCTTTCTTTTTAAGACCTGTTGGAGTTTTCTTTAGGGGGGAACTCCAGGGAATTGAGTCTGTGCTCACCAGGGAATTGGTGGGAGGAAGAAGTCAGGGGGAAATCTGTGTGTGTTAGATTTACTAGCCTGACTTTGCATTCCCTCTGGGTGAGGGGGGAAGAGAGATTAGCTCTCGGTACTTCTGTTTTCCAAGGCTGGAAACGGGGAGGGTGGAATCCCTCTGTTTAGATTCACAGAGTTTGCTTCTGTTTATCTCTCCAGGAACCCAGGGAGGGAACACCTGGAAGGGAGAAGGGAAGGGAAATGGTTCATTCCCGTTTGTTGTGAGACTCAAGGAATTTGGGTCTTGGGGTCCCCAGGGAAGGTTTTTGGGGGGACCAGAGTGCCCCAAAACACTCTAATTTTTTGGGTGGTGGCAGCTTTACCAGGTCCAAGCTGGTAACTAAGCTTGGAGGTTTTCATGCTAACCCCCATATTTTGGACGCTAAGGTCCAAATCTGGGACTAGGTTGTGACAGGCCCATGGGCAGGATGCGGACCACTGCTTCTTTTCATCTGGCTCACGGCAAAGTCTCTGCACCGCGGGCTGACCACCAGTCCTCAAGCCTCGGCACCCCCCACCAGCGCTGGAGCTGCGAGCGCCGGCTCACCAGTGTGTCCCTGAAGCCCATAGGTGAGAGGTATTCAGAGAATATCTGCTTGCTGCCTCCGCCCACAGCTCCGCAGCACCCATTGCTTGGGTACTGCTGCCAATGGAAGCTGTGGGGACAGCGCCTGCGGGCACGAGCAGCATGCACTGTGCAGAGCAACCTGACTCCTCTGCCTAAGGGCTGGACATGCCGGCCACCTCAGGGAGCAGAGCAGTGCGGAGCCAGGGCAGGCAGGGATCCTGCCTTAGCCCTGCTGTGCCACCGACCAGGAACCACCCGAGGTAAGTACCTCCCAGCTGGAGCCCGCACTCCCTCCTACACCCCAACATCCGTCCCAGCCCTGAGCCCCCTCGTGCACCCAAACTCTCACCTAGAGCCCACACTCCAAACCTCCTGCTGCACCTCAATCCCTGTCCCATCCCTGGCCCCACCCCAGAGCCCACCCCCAGCTGGAGCTGCATCCCTTTCTGCATCCCAATCCCCTGCCCCAGCCCTGGGCCCACTCCCCCACTCCAACCCCCTCAGGGGCCCAACAAAATCTAATAGTGCTGGGCCCACATGAGAGTTAATCCAGTCCTGGTTACAGCATGTGCCCTGATAGAAAAAGAGCAACCCTAGGAACAAATATATACACATACTTTTGAAAAATATCCACAATGATTGCACAGATCTCTGGTAGTCTTCTTGGGCTGTGTGCCAGTATTTCTGAAAAATAACTTTTACTGCTAAATGGTACACTTCACTACCATATATATTTTTATGTATATACTATAGCTTACAACTGAATCGCCAATCATTAAAGCACCAAAACCTAAAGGTAATGAGAGAAGAGCTACTGACCATTGGATATTTTTCTTGTGCTTACAGTTTCCAGGGAAACCAATTGCTTGGCAGGTTTCTAATGCATTTTGTTGGTTTACTTTGCTTCTGGTTCTCAGCCAATGAAGATTGCAAAGGGGTGAAGCAACAAAGAGAAAATTTATGACAATAAAATTAACTAGCTTGGTGAAATAATCATGAAATACAAATTAAACTAGTGTACATATTAGGTTAATTCAAAGCCTTTGGGTTTTTGAGGGTCTTGGTCCTGTTACCACAGGCAATTTAAATGAGATGACCCTGGTGTTCTGTTGACAAGCTGAAATGCACAGTATTTAAAGCTTTAGAAAAAACTTTTAATGAAACTTTATTTATGTTTCAGAGTTCCGTACTTTCTTCACAGATGATCTTAAGACCACATTAAAATGTAAAACAGGGTCTATAACATGGGAACTTAATCCATAACAATTTCAGCAGAATTAACAATTTAGTAAATGAATGTTTGACCACAAAGACATAGAAATAATGGCATTCAGATCAAAAGGAGAACCAATAAATATAATTTATTTGGACTTCCAAAAAGGCTCTGATAAAGCCTCTCACAATAAGCTGTTAAGGAACCCAAGTAGTTACTCAGTGAGAAGTAAAGTTATGTGCTAGGAAACAAATAGTAGGAATAAATGGTCAATTTTCAACATGAGCTCAGGTGCTTGTAACAAGCAAGACTTTTTAATGTTAATGCTCTGGAAGCAGAGAGATAGCAACATTTGGAGATGACAATTTTTTAAGTTAGTCAAGATTAAAGAAGATTTTTGTGGAATTTCAGAAGAACCTAACAAATCTAAGTTGATACAGCAACATGATGAATATGATTACAATCATTGTGCAAGATAATGAATAATTTGAACTATTCAAATGCACTGAAAGATTTTAAATTAACTGTAAACAGGCAGGAAAAAAAAAACCAAGTCACTGTGGACACCCCAGCAGACTTCAGCTCAACATACAGGAAAAGTAAAAAATGCAAACAAGATGACAGATCATTTAAAAACAGCTGGTTTCGTATTTCAGTTTTGGTTACCACATCTCACAAAAGGCTACAGCAGAAACAAACAGAGAAGGGCAACCAAATCAACTAGTGTCATTAAAACTCTTCCATGTGAGAAAACACTTAAAAGATTAGAGGTATTTAGCTTAAAGAGGAGACAAAAGAGTAAGTGATGAAAGTATATAAAATGGTGTGAAATGACCTTTTTATATGAATGCTCCTCTCTCAGACCACAAAAAGAAGGGGGCAGCCAATGACATTAAAAATTAATGAGTTGAAACACAAGGAACACTTTTTTGATAAATGGAAAAAATAAAGTGGTATATAAAAAGTAACCTCTGGAACGCATGGCTGCAAGATAGTATTGAGACCAAGAGTTTAGTAGGATTCCAAAAAAGATTAGACAAGATTTTATATATATATAATCAATCCAAATATAACCTCCATAGTTACACTAGCAGGAACAAAACTGGAGTAAGGATATCAAGGCTAAAAGTTCAGGATATAAACCATTAACTGCTTGGGACTAGGAATATGCTGCCATCCATTGTCATGCTATTACCTGAATATCAATTATTGGAGCGCTGCACCTTCCTATGAAAAATCTGGTACTGGTTGTGTCAGAGTCAGGATATTGGACTGGATGAACTATTAATTGTAATCTGGTATGGTAACTCTTATGTTCGTACGGGTAACATGGAGTCAGATATGTAGCTGTGATGCCATATTCTAATATATACATTGAAGGTTTATTTGACATGACAAGTGACCAAAACCTGGCTCTGAGTAGAAAATTATAGTACTGTAGACTTCCTTACACAGTTGAAGGTCATGGCTGCCTCTTTTCTATCAGCTTAAGGTGAGTTTGCATAAAACAAAACCCTTAAATTTTTATATCTTAGTGTGATTGGGTGGGGAGGAAGCTATTTTAGATCATTCAGGAATAAATCCCAAATCAGTTTAAAAACCAAGAGGATGCTGATTAGGTTACATTAGCTGAATTTTGACACTAACATTTTCCACAGAATAATAAGTGAACTGGTGAATTATAAAAAGAGTGAAGTATTGGCAACCTTGGAAATAATGGTTATTAGCATTTTACTTCTAATCTAAAATCATATTTTTCCCAGCTATGACCTCTGATCAGTGGATGAGGATTCTTGGCTCTAAAACACAGTGCTAAAACATTACATAGCACAATAGTGCAATGTGAAGCACAGAAAGAGTAACTGTTGGCATCTTTGCTGTATTAGTATTTTAGAAGATAACACGGAAGTTATACACCTCTCTGACTTACCCAACGATGCAGAATCAGGGCAAACAATTCAATAACTTTGTCAAAAATGGGAAATTAGTGGCAAGGCCAATACTCAGATTGACTGTGAACCAGATTCCCTTGTCTGGTCAGGTGACATTTGGTGGTGTCCTTTTTCCTTCCTCCCAATCCTGATGCCATCTAGCTGCCAGCCTGATACCTAGCATAAACTAGCGAAATCTCAATGCTGTTCTTCTTTTCAGTGTCTGTGGGTAAGGGCCACTGACAGCGCCACACAAAGCAGCATAGAGGTCTGTCAGCAAGGCTGGCAGATCAGATGTACTGCACAGAGCAGCAACACTGCAGAAGCAGGGAAAGTAGATGAGTAGAGGATTGAAAATTATTTTGTTATTTTTCTTTTATTGGTGTGTGTGTGTAGTGCAGCCAGAGATGTGCATAAGGTGCAACACAGTAATCAGACAAATATGAAATTACTGCTCAAACCCAAAAGAAGGATATAGAGAAAATCCAGTTACTGGACATACGTTGAGTCCAGCCAGGAATTTTGAAGAGACATCACAACTGGAGTTGGGCAGATATGACAAACTATGATGAAGACCAGAATTGGCTTGAACTAAGACATTAATTTGTGCTGGCCATCTTCAGCCCCTTTTGTGTTCACTTTGTGGGTCCATTGAGGTGTTCAAGTTTAATCCTCAGGAATACTTGTGGAAAGTGATTAAGAACCTCATATGCGCAAGGGAAATTTTAAAAAGACTGGTAAATAAGCTAAACAGGGACCTGATTGTACCTTTTGCAGCCACGATTGTGCATTCACAGGCATTTAGTTTGTATCAATGACTACATGGGGAGGAAAGAAAGCACCAGCACATAAAGCAACTGGCAGTTTGTTTGTTTGCATGGGACAGGACATGTGGCATTTTTCTAGGTAGTAGGCAGTGTGTGCGGTAACTCAACTTTCCTTATTAGTGGCTCAGATAAGCCTTGCGATGCTCACATGAAGTTGAGGTTCTGATCCAAAGCTCATTGAATTTCCACTGACTTCAATGGGCTTTGGATTAGGCTCTGAGTGGAGCAGAGTGGCATTTTGCAGAATAGCGGTGCCCAGTCCTGGGTGACAACATATGGCTGCTGCTTGTGTGGGTGCACGAGAGAGATAGAGAGGTCACGTGCACCCCAATTTACTTCTAGAACACCTGTGCATTGAAAGGCTCTAAGGCTGTAATTATGACAGCAGAATAATTTTTCCCCCATGCAGCTCTTTTCTGGAAAAAGACGTTTGGGCATCAACTTAGGACTTTCATATGGCTGCTATTTACAATACACATTAACAAACCAATTCCTTTATACAACAGGGCAAGAACTGTATTAATAAATACAAATTTTATTGAATTATTACAATAAATGGCCGAGCACTTAGAACGATGACCAGGTATGTCTAAAGAGAATTTAAGAATATTTTTTCTCTCCATTGGCCAATGAGATATTTGGAAAGCGGCGACAGAAGGGTTGAAATGGCAACTGGCTAATATGTCAGGCATGACAGTCAAATGTTACCAGAACTCAGTCAAGGAGAAATATGGACTTCTCAGTAAAGGTTGCTTAAAACAAAAGCCCATTTATCTGAACGCTGAAGACATTTAATCAATTTACATGAGAGACTTCAAAATTAGTCAGACTGTAATGAACTATGAAATACTGATTAATGAATTTTTGCAATGTTTGATTAGAAACTGAACATGTACGTTAGCACACTTTTGCCATTAGAGTACTTATAGGCAATACTTTGTTCCTTGACATTACCATAATGTAAATAGTCTCTGAATTATGGCACTTGGTTGTGTTTGTTGTTAACAGTGCTTTTTAAAAAAGAAAAAAGGATGCTGCAAAAATCTTTTAATGTAGAAATTGAAACCTTCTTAAAATGGATATCTAGGATAAAAGTGTATTTTGTTAATTGTATATTCTATTGTACAGTCCTTATCACGTTAGTATATGATTGCCATCAAAAGCACATTAAGCTATGTGACCAATGTCTGTCACTTATGGCTCATTTTCTCAGCCTCTCTCAGAGGGGATTATGTATGCAGCCAAAATTGTGTATGGCACCCATACACATGGTACAAAATTTACTAACATACAAAATGACAGGTCCCAGACCCAAAAAGAAATAATATGTAGACCAAATGTCCCAATGGCACATTTTGAAAACAATGGGAATTTTGCCATCAATTTCATCGTGGGCCAAGGACACCCAAGGAGAAAGAAGGGTTGGGAGAATGGATGTAGCACAAGACCAATTGCTATTAATAGTAGGGTCCATTTTCCAATGGGTGTGCCTAGTTAGTATACACTCAACACACAGGTAAACTGGGAGGTAGGAGTGGTTGGAGCAGGAGCAAGGCCTAGTGGTCACAGCAGGAGTCAGAACTCAAGAGCTGGAGCCAGGAACCAAAGCCTGGGCTCAGAACCAAAGTCAGGAAGTCAGTAGGGAAGCAGGGCTGCAGCACACTGGGGAAGGGAAGGAGCAAGGCAGGAGCAGGAGTCATATCAGCGGTGGGCATAAGTGTTGAGCAACCACAGACCAGTTGTTGCTGGTGAACATAAGTGCAGGCTTGCTGACTTCTTCAGCTATTCTGGCAGAGAGGCCAATCAGATGGCCCTGCTGCGCTCACAGGCTGCCTGGAGCTTGGGCAGGTGCAGAGGCAAGTCCTCATGCCTGCCAGTATGTGTGCATCAAGTGTTCACGAGCAAGTCAGCTGTACTGCAAGACAGACATCTCCCTTCATAATCACCCTATTGAAAAAATGGCCAAACCTATCTTTCACTTTAGTATTGTGGTTATCTTTTCTAAGGTGACAGTCACTGCAATATCTAGGTGCCAGTAAGTACATTTACAACAGAAACGTTTCCTTTTCAGAAGCAAATCAGATTCTCCTCCACTTATCTTAAAATTATTTGGTTTTGACCAATTGATTTGAGAGATTGGCTGCAGAACCCACATTGCTAAACCCACTTTGCAATATGTTCACTAGAAGATAGGCCAAAACACTTGAGTCTCACAATGAATCTTGAACATGGGCTCAGCTGAAGGAACATTAAACATCATTTCTTCAAATGGCATTACTATATAATGCTATATGATTTTGAGGTACACACACAGATTGTG
The DNA here is from genome assembly GCF_025201925.1 of Gopherus flavomarginatus. Taxonomy (NCBI): domain Eukaryota; kingdom Metazoa; phylum Chordata; order Testudines; family Testudinidae; genus Gopherus; species Gopherus flavomarginatus. Next base: position 21,784,535 of record NC_066630.1, on the reverse strand, counting down.
TATATTTCTTGACCTGAATCCCAAGTATCAGCAATCAGCCAATGTTTAGATTCTGAACCTTCTCTAGTTTTGTTTTTCTAAAATTTCATAGGATACTCATTATTTGATTAATTAGTAAGGCACTCTTATTAGGATCCTAAAATAACAGTTACCCTGAAAATGTAAAAATATGTTTATGGTTCTGTGAAAACTGAACAACAACAAAAATACTCTAACAAAAATGAACATAGGAAAGAAAGTTTTTGTACCTAGAAACAGACCTAACATTTACAGGGCCAACAAAAAAGTGCAACTCTGTCAATGAAAAGATTAGTCTAAAATAATCAATAAAAGAATCTCATTTTTAATTGCTTATTAGTTCTCTCTATTTTTTACTACATATGAAGAAATCCCCTCATCTGCAATGAAACATGGAAAATTGTTCAGTTTGGGATTGGTGGTTGCCAGTAGCAACAAATACTGGAATATAGCCATCTGGTTTCTTGTTTTAAATGAGATTTGAATAATCAATTTAATAATGGACAGAGTACATGCTTACAGAAATAATCACTTGTCATATCTTTAAAAAACTTCAGTGTAAAACAAAGATACACTGTATAAATATAATGTAAAGCAAACAACATCTATACAGACCACAATTTTTATTTTCATTACTAACTTTACATAAACTAGAGTATATCTGTTCTCTTCTCTTGCTTAGCTGCTCACATTCAATGTTTAATAATCAGGATGAAATCTATAGAGCAGTGGTTTCCTACAGGCATTCAAATCCATTAGACATTTAGTGGAGAATGAGATTTAGAAAAAAAAAGTTGAGTTTTAAATTTTTACTTCTTTACATCATAGGAAATACAGTAGAAAAGGCCTGCTTAAAAACAAACATAGCACAGAATGAAGCTGAAATGAATAAAACATCTACATTACTACCACTACTTTAATTGCACAGCATGAAATTATTGTTCAGAAAGTAAGGACTTCAAAATTCCAAATAGTTTGTTCATTTATAAGATATATGGAGTACACAAAGTATTCCCACACTCTGCTGAGGCCAGCAATAGGATGTAAATGATGATAGGATACTGTGCTAGAAATGTCTGAATTGTGCAAAGATGCTTACAAAAGACAAAACTCATGGACTAATCTTGTAACTGCACATATTAAATTGGTGAATTAGTAGAAATATGCAATGAACTTAAGTGGTCATCCACGGCTACTTTAAAAAAATCTATACAAAACTCTTGTAACAAACAAGACACAAAAGTAATACCTAGGTGATGTTCTTCATCCTCTATTCTTTGATGTTGTCGATTTAGGGTGGGATTTTCAAAAGCACTCAGTGTTGGCCTAACTGCAGTGCAGCCTAACCCAGTATGCTGCAGCTATGCTTCCCTACTGACTTCTTATACCTATCTATCTATCTTTGGTATTTTTAAAGCGCTAATCACCAAGGAAATGTTTATATACGGACCAAAATAAACGCAAGTGTCATCAGCTCCTTTCTCAGGTCCTGCTTTTCTCACAAGTAATGTCTGCAGGTGACTTCTCCATGCAATATAGCTTTCATTAGAATATATTCTTTCCATAAGAAAGAAGTAGATTTTTAAATATTTGAATCTAGGAAAGGATAGATTGATAGCTGTCCAGAAAGAGCTTTCATGTGATGGGAGTAGGAGAAGAGTTTATTATGGTCCTTTAGTGACCAAAAGTGGGGGAGCAAACAGGGAAAGAAATGAAAAAAAGCTTCTCAGTTCCTGGATCCATCCAAAGAGCATAAAGAGGTGAAAGGCGAAAGGAACCATCGAACTCCCTAGTTTCATCTAGGTAAGTCTGCCTTATGCAAATTATGAGCTTCATAGAGAAAACCGTTGCTGAATATCAAAACTTGTTTATGCTAAACTAGTATTTTATATAAACCTTCCAGATTGAATAGTGATGAAGAGCAGCAGCCTCTCAATCTTCAGAGAGAGAGAGAGAGACACACACACACACAGATGGGAAGTCAGGGTAGTTCAGTGGACAGAGCATTGAACAGACATCAGGAGACCAGGAAGACACTTCATTCTTCTGTGAATCAATTTGCTCAGCATAAAAAAATCAGATTAATTATACTTACTGTAGCTGGCCAGTAAAATTCTGATGTAACATTTTTTGTCAGAATTTGACAATTCATTGAAACCAAAATGTTCCTCACAGACATTTCAATTTTGATCATGTTCCTCCAGAAACTAGGCAAGGATCCGATGGACACCTGAAAAATTCCTGGTTTCTTGCCAGCTCAATTATCCAGCTTCTTGGCAGCTCAGGTTTCCAGGCACCGAACTTCTTGGTGGCTCACCTGGGCAACAGATAGGGAGTCGGGAACTTGTCAGGCCTGAGAGTCCAGCTCCTCAGCAGCCTGACCTTGCAGGGCTTCCTGGGCCAGCCCTCCTCACAGATGGGGACCTGTTGTAATAAGTGGACCTACAAAGTTACCCTAATTGTAAGCACAATCCTCAAAAGTGAGTGAAAGTTTATAAAACATCACAATACCCTATACGAACAAATGTTGATGGGAAAAGGTGCAAGGGGGAGACAGACGACTGAATTAATCCAAACAAAAAGGCCTACTGATATAGCTCAAGGACTGTTTATGCTGTGGCACTAAGCAGGCTGAAGTTTCTGTATATCAAACCTTGAACCTTGTTTAAAATTGTTTAATGTAGGACAGTTTCAGGGTCATGTTAATACCTTTGATTCTTTGGGTTCCTTTATTCCATTTAAATTAATACTACAGACCCCAGGGCTTTCCGGGTCTGTGGCTCTGGGGCAGCCCACCAACTAGACTGGCCTGGAGCTAAGGCTCTATTACCTTTCATGGAGAATTTTGAAATTTATTTTTCATTACTAATCAGAATAAAAACAAATTTTATAATATAAAAATGCTCCATGAAACAGAATTACCTTTCTCTGCACTGCTCTAATACTCACACTCTTTGTGAAGCACTTTGAGATCTACAGATGAAAAGTTAGGAGGCAGTGAAGATATATGTTCTGAACTATGGAAGTTCTGGATTCTCAATCACTCACTCATATAATGCACAAGTTACTTCTGCTACAAAGTCCTAGCTAAGCTCTATAGGCATATGTGTTAGGTTAATTTAAAAGTTTAGGGAGTTTTAACATTGACCTTAGTGATAACAGAGTTATGTCCATCCTTTGAAATGTCACCCTTATTTTTTTTAATCTAACAAAAGCTCTCAAACATCATGAATAATTGCACCATCTACTTTTTTTAGTAAAGCTTTTCTATATATTTCACTTTTATTTTAGGTTTCCTATGTTTTATGATTTTTATCTAGTGTTATTAAAAGTCTCTGTGATTACATACTTGAGGGTACATCCTCTAAGCACATCTCCTGTAGTCAAGATAATCCATCCCTACCTTCATTCTAGGAAGACCGAAGAGTCTTTGCAAATCAGACATGAGTAAAGCAAGGACAGCAAAGATAGGAGGGCACTCATATAGAGTATTTTTTTTCAATATCCAAGTATATTGAGGGAATGGTTTATTCAACTAAAGTCATCTTTACATTAGTAGCATCATATTTCCATGAAGAAGGGGAAGAACTTGTGATGACTTAGGAACTGTGATCATTACTAAAATTTGCTGTTCTCCAAAGCTATTTGCCCAGCATGGATTCACAGTTCATATTCAGACAGGTGCCATGAGAGGACTTTCTGTAGCCAACACTGAGTGACTCACAGTTTTAAAGATGAATCTGGAGACCAGCCTAAAGTATGCATCTGCTCATCTGACAAAGTTCAGAGGCTAAGCTTCCCCAGGGAGGAGGTAAGGATGCTTATGCACTTGGCAACAGCAGACCCATGCCACACTCATTCACGCTGTGAAAGACCAGTGGGAGATCTGACCCACCTGATTCTTCCAGGTAATTCTGCCAAGTTATGTAATTTATGGCTTGTTCTCACAGGAACAGATATGCACACCTCTGATCCATGCACAGACGCACTCCACATGTCTTAAGGGGGGGGGGAGGGCTTAGGAACATATGGAAGGAATCCACAGGGTGTGAGTCTGAGTAAAAGACATGAGTGTGTGGGGAGTGAATAAGAAAATGATACATGACTGAAGGCTGCAGGCAAGTCAGACTGAAGGCTGCAGGCAAGTAAGAATGAAGCTGTAGGCCCCCTCGAATGTAGGAACCCTTAGAAAAACAAGGGGACAGGGTTTGCCATAAATGTACAGGAAAGTCTGAATTGATGCATTTGTCACTAAGAAGCCTGAGGAGGATGTTTTCATTGGATGTTTTTTGATTGCAGCCGTCTATAACAGTTTGGCTGGTTTATTCTCTTGACATACCCTGCTAGCAGGTGTTTTAACCCCACAGGGACCTCTTGCTAGATACCTGCTGACTTACTGTAGCAAGTGGGGCTCATTAATTTCATCCTGTACTGTTTACTCAGTTAAGAACCCAAGGCACAGCCAAATTTAGAAAGCAAGTTTGGGCTGTTGAAATGTACATGATATTGTTATTAGTTTATTTGGAAATAAAGTAAACATTCCAGCCCTGCATAGTTGGTTACAGTTATGCCTCTCTAGAGCCCAAGGTTCAAAGCCTGCCTTATATCAGAAATGTATTTTAGGTCTGTCAGGGCCTGAAATCACAGCACGTCTACCAACACAGCTTTTCATAACATGAAGTTTCCTCTCAAGAGTGTCCCAGGACTAGAAAAGCATGGGCTTTGCATCTTAAAATGGAGGTTTATTTTACATAAAGAAAGCAGCACAATATAGCCCAAAGTATACCTAATTATATATTAAATTTATTAGTCTATTTTCCCATCCAGATTTTTTTTAATGGAAAAAACAAAATAGATTTGAGATTCATTAGGAAGTTGCTAATCCAGTGAAGTGCTCACCTTTCATCTCCTGTTCTGTTCCTCCACGCCTTTAATTTTCTTCTGAATGTGTCAAGACTAGTTGTGCTGAAGGCTGATGAGACAAAATCTAATGCAACTGTGCATAGTAATTTTTGGGGTACCAGAAGCCTCCAAGGCCCTTGACAAAGCTAGTATTTTTCAGTACTTACCCGTCTCCAAAATGATGGATCATTTTTATTAGATTTTGGACATTATAGTCCAAATTTTCAAAAGTCAAAGTCCTGGGCCACATGGTTTGATAATCAGACACCATGTATTCTATTAATAAATAGTACGAGTTAAGAGAGGCTGGAATTTATATATATACAGGTCTTCTAGCTTTTTTAGCAATAGGCTGATAGAAGAGAGTACAGCAAGATCACAGAGCAATACACTAATACAAAACACAATGAACTTCATGAGTGAGAAATATACCACAGGTAGAATTAGTACCTATTTGTATCCTAAATGCAATAAGCAGAATTCTTTTATAAGAAAAGTATTATGACACAGTAATTTGGCCATGAGAGGGTAATTGACTTAAAATGCACTGATAAAGATCGATTGCAAAGGTTTGGAGTTATGACACCAACAAAGTTACAATGACATTAGCACAAAGAGAGAGACACAAATCCATTATAAAGATACAATCAAATATTCAAAAAAGCCTGGCATACTCATTACTTATTCATGCTAATACAAGTATATTAAGAAATCTAAACAGTGTTAGCGCTCAATCACTCACAAACCAAATGAGGTTTTGTATTTATCAGCCACCAGTCATCAAGACCTAACATTGGCTGTACAAAGGTGGTAATAGGACATAACTGGAGATATTTATATCAGCCTACACAGAGTGAGAGATACAGTAGGATTTATTAAACTGAGTAATGCTTTACATTCAGCACAGCAATAAAAGAAATAACTGTGCCGAAGTCATTTCCACAGACAATAAGATTTATCTCCGTAATCGCTTAAAGATGTTGTATCTGTTTTCAAAGGTTGTCTGGCAGTTTTCCTCCCCTTAATAAACAATTTGCTTTTAAATTTTGCAACTTAAAAATTGGGTAAAAAAAAAAGTCCTGGAATTCAGATTAGTTGGCATAATGTCTGTTTTACTGGGGTTTTAGTACTTTCTTTGTTAGACTAGTTAAAGAACAACCAAGGTTAATTTAGATTCAAATGGATTTTTATAAGTTTAATAAAACTTCCTCAGCATTGCATTTGAATCTCAAATGGTTTCATCATCCAAAAAGTCAAATCCAAGACTCTTAGTTTCAATTATCCAACGGGTTTATTTCTGAGATCAAGTGAAGTATCAGTTAAATATCTGGTGTGATTTTAGCTTTCCCTTATGGAGATGAACTCGAAGCTCTCATAAGTTTTTCTCCTTCTCTAACTACGATAAGTCTGTGTACTGAATCTTCTGCAGTATATTTCTGTAGTACTATTTAGCTTGTCATTATCTTTGGCTCTGCTTAGAATGTTCTTAGTCATGACAAATGGGAATGGCCTGGAAATATTATAGGAAAATTGCTGTCAGTTTGAGAAGATGATAAACCCTAGGACATCCAAAGATTGATTCCATTCTAGATAGATTCTATATCACGCTCATCATAGAATCTAAGAACCTTCAATAGCCCATTAAGGCATGCGACTAATGTCTGTGCTATTTGTTCAGTTTGCTTTACACTTCGATGTATGCATCTCTATTCAACACTTTTAAAACAAACATCTCAACTTTTCACTGTCTCCTCTCCCGGCTCCTTTCTACTTTACAATGGGACTGCAACAACAAATCACTGTTCCTATCCTGTAAATGTACTAGCAAGAACTGGGGCCTTGTAAATAGAACATTGTACTGATACAGTATGGTTGATCTTTACTTACAGATGTGTGTGCTTTTAAAATTTTGCTGCTAATTAGAAATAAACAAACCCTTCCCCTCAAAAAAATCTAAAAATGAATAAATATTAAAAGTAGTTTGAATTATTTGTTGCATAAAATACCTTCTACTGCAAGGACACATGTACATCTGCAGAGATTGTTTACAGTTGCTTTACAACAGCACTCGAGTGAGGTATCCTTTCAGTTTGATCCTGATGACATGCCATTTATAAACTGTGACTGATAAATCCAATGCCTCTGAAATCAGATAAAACTTTGATAAATGACTTCTTAGCGAGTGCGTTGTAGCAGCTACCCCTGTCCACAGTTAGCCACCCTGCTGCAATCAGCACCATTTTATTTAATCAACAATTCAGACAACAATGCATTTGAAAGCTGTCACACCTTTAAGATATGTGAAGATACTCTTTTCCTGAAAGACAGAAAACTACAAAAACTAAACTCTCTGTCTTTCTACAACAGGTTTTATAGTCTTAGTACAAACAAGAAAAAGTCAAAAAAGTGTTAAATAAACTTTTATTCCATGGACTTCTTCCACACTTGTGTGCTCATGAGAAAGATGTGAAAATAACCCTAGTACTCCAATATACTGGACTTTCTGCAGCACACCTGCATGGCAATGCAGTACCTTCCTCCAGCATGGATATGTTCAATGATCATTGATGCCTTACATTTAAAAAAAAAAAAAGAGAGAGAATAGTATGCTGAAAATGATAAACCCTAAAATGATGCAAAGTCCATATTTCATGAAGCCACCATGTAAAACTCATTTAATCTTCATTTGCAGTCTCTCTGTTTTGCATCCAGAAGTCAAACAGGAAGCTGAATTATCCAGATAAAAGGATGTTGGTTGATATAAACAAACCAACCACATAAAAAAAGAAAGAAAAAAAAAGAGTATAATCATTCAAGTAGATTCCCAGTAGCAACCCCTATTTTGGGTGCACACCTTGAAAGCCAGCATGAGCATATTGTCGTCCTGTTAGAAAAACCATCTGATAGAATTTGTGTGGGAAAAGTGAATTTATCTATTAATATAATAGCTGAAAGTTGCGCCTAACAAACCCAGGAATTAATCAAATAGTGACCAAGCTCTATAGCTGTAAGTACTTGTTCACAGATTCGCCGGGGGGGGGGGCTTATTTTTCTGAGTATCACATTAAAATACAATGAATGATGCTATTAAAATGCTGAAATGCAACATTAATTATAGGCAAAAAATTGTTATTAATTGTAAGGTAGTTGTGACACAAAATAATAAACATCACTGATATTTAGCCACAAGTATTCCCTCCTTACCTCATGCTGTTGTGCTTTCTCATATAAGAAATAAATGAAGTGAACACATAAAGGCACCCTATAAGTCAAGAGTAGTGCATCAGCCTACCTTAAGGGATACATTTTCCAAAATGGAAGTCTAAGAACTATGTGCAAAAATACACCAACAGCTTCATCTAGAATTATTGTAATTGTGCATGCAAATTAGACGGGTAGAGATGAAAAATGCTGATTTAGCACCATTTGCACATGGTGCATCCATGCAACAGTCAGTGCATTTTTGTATAAGCAATTTTGCACACCAACAATGGCCTCTTGACTTCGAAAATTTGGCTCCCAATGATATCAAGATTGTAACAATAACCAAGAAAGGCCAGGACCGCTATTCTAACATCCATTTTAAAAAAGAGTGAATGTACAAGAGTGGAGATGAGAGAATCACTGAGCCAGATCCTAGGATCTGGTGGAGCTGTGCTCTGTGCAGACCTGAACAGAGCAGAAGAGTGGCTTAAATCACGTGTACAAATAATAAAAACCCTCACATGCACACATAGTTCTGGAGGCAGTCTGGGACCAGGTCAGCCCCAGTGTAATTTCCAAGTTATTGCATCACACTCAGCCATGTGTTTGCCCTGCTCCAGTATGTGCTGTACACTAGATGAGAAGGGGGCCAGGAGCAGGTGGAGCAGAGCCAGTCATGCTGACATTATGCCAGCCAGGAATTCTTCTATACTGTGAACTTAATACAACTTTTCAACTGCTTTGTGCTGCTAGAGCAGTAGGCAAGTGGACACAGATCTGCCCATACTTGATCTAACATACAATTTTTTCCTTGATAGTTCACAACTTCCTTGGCATTATAATGGACTGTTATGCAATAACACCATTACAGAGTTCTTTTCTTTCCTAATTTTTAGTTTGTGGATCATCGACTTTTTAACTGTGGATCATTTACTCAATCGTCAATAACAAACTCCTCTGGATTCATTAGAGGCTAGTGTGTAAACAGCTAATTGCACTAATTACAGACTTTTACAATCATTTTGTTGGCAGCTCATCATATCATAGACAAGAACAGCTCTTATTGAGAGAATGTAGGTGTGAAGTATGCACAGTACCTGTCCCCAGCGAGAGCTGAGAAGAGAGCACGGAATCCAAAATAACAGAGCCAACAATACCTTAATGCAGTATTTCTCAAACTGGGGTCCGCGGACCCCTGGTGGTCCATGAAGGTATTCCAGGGTGTCTGCGAGTAACGTCTGTGGCCGCCAGCCCTGCTTGTCCATTCCTCCTCCTCCTCCCTCCCGCACACTGTGAAACAGCTGTTCAACAGCATGGAGGAGGCGCTGAGAGGAAGGGGGAGAATTGGGGGTGGGGCACGCTCAGGGGAAGGGGAGGAAAGAGGGAGGGAAGAGGACGAGCAGGGGTGGAGCGGGGGCAGGGGTGTAGCCACAGGTGGGCATGGGTGGGCGGTGGCCAACCCAGTTAGTATCCAGGCCAACTCCCCAGCCCCAGCTCTGCTCTGGCCCCAAAACTTGCCCTGCTCCACCCACCCGGCACTCCAGCCTGGGAGCAGAGTTGGGGCACAAGTGCTTGCTCCGCTCCGCCCACCTGCCAGGGCCGGGTGGGTGAAGCAGAGAGTCTCCACACTGGCTGGAGTGCCAGGCAGACAGGTGAAGTGGGGTGCCCTGCACCCCGACCCCACTCCTAGGTGGAGTGCCAGTGGGGTGAGCAGAGTGGACCAAGCCCCACACTCCCACCCCGCTCCCAAGCAGGAGCGCTGGGCAAGCAGAGCGGGCGAGGGTGTGGGAGCACCCATTTTTCTGGGGCCCCAGGTTGACCAAGTGGTTAATCTGCCACTGGGAGGAGGGCAAGTGAGTGGGCAGCCAGCAGTGGTAGAGGAGATCTTCAAAAGAAATAGGCCTGCCACCTGGGAGAGCCTGGCCTGGGGCGATGGGATCTGGAAGAAAGCCAGGAGCTGTGCATGCTGGAGAGCAGCATCTCCTCCCAGAGCTGGGTGTGCAGCCAGGGTCCCAGGGAGCCCCTGGCCAGAGGGTCCACCCATTGTCCCTCCCAAGACCGGAGTGGGGGGGAGGTGGGTCTCCCAACCCTTCTGCTGTCCCAGTCCCCTGAAATTGCCCACCTACCCAAAATTGGGGCCCACCCAACTGTCTCATGCTGGATACACCACTAGTTATCCGTTCAATTCAACGTGAGCCTCTGCTTGACTATATTTCACATTCATATCCTGCAGCAGACCAGGCAAGTTTATAGGCTTCCTGGAAACAGGAACCCAGAGTTTCAAAAGCTAGACAAAAAAAGTGGGAAGGATTGGACAGGAACTGGCTGTTTCCTCACACTTCCCTTGTTCTTACACTGGTGCTATTGGTGAGCTAGGTGGTGCAAACCTAATAACTAAGTATTGTATGCAGTCAATTTTTAATATGGGGAAACTGAAAGGTGAACAGTGTTTGGTTGCAAAAGATTTGCCCATACAGCTTCTTCTTGATGTGTTCTCATACTGCTTCCCAATGCATCCATGCACATGCAATTGCCCTGATCATTTGCACTCTGCCAGATCCCTGGAAAACCATTCACACTCAAGCAGCTGGTATTGCTTCAGATGCTTCATACTTGGAGGTTCTCTGCCGCAGTGACAGGTATTGGGGCCAGTGATGTAGCTCCACTTGATGATCTCACCTCTAGACCTGCCAACTCCAGTGCGGAATCAATTCAGCTAATGCTACATAGTCCAGGGCTGATCTGCACTGAGTGGTAAGTGCTTGGCCGGTGTGAGGAAGAGCACATAGATTACAGGGTCATTCTCTACTCATTTGCCATAAGCGAACCGTTATTTAGGGTTTAATGGTGACAAGAAAAGTTTGTCATGGCTTCAGTCAACTCAGCATCATTCAGTCAACTCAGCATCATTGTTACACCATATAGCAGATGTCTTGGATCTATGCATTGCCTTGTGTGCTCTACTCTACCAGCAACTTCCTGGCGCATATCAGGAGGAGCAATACCTATGAGGATGTGTAGGCTTCAGGCATCCTATAATTCAGCAGCAGGTAAAGTTAAGTATAGGGTCTAGCACATATTAGGGCTTAACCATCATATACTGCAAGGTGAAGCCACAATAAAATGGCTTATGGTGCTACTAAGCTTAAAACACTTTCTATGCTTAAACTAAAATCATCTCATTGCTGGCAGTAATTTATTTGGGTTCAGATACCATTGAGATGAGTGCAGTATAAGAGACTGGAATTCAAATTGCCACAACAGCTGTCCATCAAACATTACTGAAGCACCACCCAAGAGGTTATAAATGTCCAAGATTACTTTAGCAGTACAGAAGGACTCTGTCAAATAATGAGGCTTCCATTCAGCTCTATGAGATGTCTTTTAAAACTTCCTTGCAGCTGAAGGAATTGGGAGCAAATCGAGTTGGAGAGTTGATGAGAGTAGCATACAAAGTCTGTTAATATTGTTAATGAAATTTCCATACTGTTTGGTGAAGGGTAAAAAGTGGAACATAGGCCATTAGAAGCCATAAGGAAAGATGCCAAAAGATGGGAGATATGTAGTATAGTTTTCACCAGCCTTGGGGGATTGGCTTGCCACAAAGCAATACAGAAAAAAGTTTGTAATAAAGATTATTAAAAGAGAGACCTTAATTTTATCAGCTTTCTGACATAAAATTCTGCACTTTTTATGATATTCTCAGCAACTCCATTGTCTTTAGCAATTGCAAAACACTTTAGCAGCTATGGACAAATGCATGCAGTTACAGTGAAAAAGAATATGTGAAGGGAGGGGTTATATGAGAATTGATATGTATCATTCAATTGGGAAAAGATCTGATGATTCTCAATTAACATAGCCAAAAGCAAGTTGGATGATCTTTTTTTCCCCACAAAAGGGATAAAGGCCAGATCTCTCCATGGCCCATCACATATTCTGTTTCTGCTGTTCGGAGACATGCGAAGGTTTCAGCAGAAATGTGAAAAGTGGCTAACCCGCTGCCCTCTTGAAATTTTCATACTAGGTATTTGCTGCTAGTAGATTGGTGAAACACAAAAACCCACAATTGGGCATACCAGTTGTCTTTGTATTGCACACAATACAACCTCACTAATCCAGTCCTTCATAATTCATACACTTTATGATATTACACAAAATATGGTGTTTTCCCCCACTTCTCAGCAATCATTTATATTACAAAGTGTTATAATGAGGTCTCATATTAGTTAGAGTTGATTATTTTTACAAAATATACTACATTAAATGTACTAAATGTACATCATGAAGAAATAATATTTAAACTAAACTACAGTTGTCAAAATAAATGAACAAGGTACATTTTGTGATGCATTAGCCTTGTGATTTGTGGTGGTGTTGTTTTGTAAATTGTTTTTCTTCATGTCATAAAATTCAATTATTCACAATAGATCTCCTAGTGACTAGTGCAAATTAATATGGTTCTATTGTAGTAACCAGATAATTCATGTTATCACACTCCCTGCACTCTAGTGCAACACTTAACTCAATGTAGAACATAGAAGTCAGAGCACAGCCTTGATTTCTGCCCAGGTGATTATTACATTAGCCCTACTCACCAGGAAGTGTCTCACTTTAAGGTTACATGCTGGCCAAGAAAGTATGAGTCCCTCTTTCTTCATATCAAGCTCTGGCATAAAGACCAGTCCAAGTATCCTTCTATTTTCTCCACACACACACACACACACTTTTCCACTCTACAGGCACAGGGTTGAACTTAGCATTTTTTTTCCAGTTCTGCTAAATATATTGCATCCACCAAGAAAGACAAATTCCTCTGCAACCCTTTCACCACCAACAAATTATCCTCAATGGTCATACCCCATTCTACATTCATATGAAAGAACAAGAGTCTCCGCTATTTTCAAAATCAATAAATAAGATTACTATTGTGAAAGTAGAATGAATTATATTGTGAAAATAAAAAGAATTAAAGAAATGCTGTTTGTACCTTTAAGAAAAACTGTTGGAATGCTGCAATTCAGGTGTCAGGAATACAGACATTCACATAGAACAATTGCACCATTTAAGGGCAATTGGTGAAGTATTAGCCTCAGATTTATAAAAAGTTAGTAAGAAAGTAGGATATGCATGCTGTGCCCTAGGTAAATTTTACAGTTTTGCTTTCTTTGTATCAAAGAGTCAAATGAATTTTTAGTGGCATTAAAAACAAAAACAAAATCAATTTATCTTACACCTACAAAACAGTAGTTTTACAAACCAGATGTGTTGGTTTAGATTCTTAGAACTTTACATACACAGACAAATAGATACATACACATTTTCTTTTCCTTAACATTTTTTTTTACACTGCTTTGTTTTTGCATAGCTGTATATATATAAGGATTATTTACAGGCACTCTTCTGGAAAAGGGCCCATTTTCCCTTCAGAATGTCTGCAAAGAAACCAAGAATTCTCTCTCTTTAACATGGTCCTTTTTAACATTTTCCACAAAGTTTAACTGCTTAATTCTCTCCAGCCTCTATAGTTAACTTTTTACTTTTTTTTCTTAAATCACTTGTTTATGTTCCAAAATGACACCTTTATCACCTTAGATTTCACCCTTTTAAGTATTGTTCCAGGGGTTCATGCCTGCACTTACTACTTTTTTTTACTCCTGACACTATTCCCTTAGGGCTTTCAACCTGTTTCTTTTCTGTTGCTTGCCTGCTTGTCTGGGCCCGATCCTGCTTTTTTCAATGAACCGTTTGTGAATGATATTGTGGTCATTTCACAATTTTGAAAGAAATGTTCAAGGAAAGGGACCAGGAAGGGTGGGGGCTAGTTGAGGAGCCCCCCCCCCCCGCCCCCAACCTTGCTGAATTGGTAGTGGGACACTATAAAGAATCAGTTTCTGAGGCAGACAACAAAGGGGAACAGAACAAGGGACTTTTTGTCCTTTTTACAATGAGATGGGAGTATGAAGGGGTTTTGGATTGATCCGGGGTTTGGAGAACGGGGTAAAGGGGAGCGCTCGGTCTAGTGGTGGGAGAGGAGGCTTTTAAAAAAGCTTTTAACTTATTATTTGAATAAGTGAGAGAGGCCAGTTTTGATTTTGTCCACCTATGATTTGCCTCTTCCCACCACTGCATGAAACAATTAACCTCTCCTTTAGCCAATTTAGTTTTAGGTTGGCCGAGTTTGTCCTTTAAGATGTCCACTCAGTCTTTGTTCCAAGATTTTAACAGTGGCCACTGAGTTTTGGGATCCCCCTGAGTTAGCCTAGACCATTTCCCCAGAAATTTACAGGAGTCTTGACCCTTTTTACAGGAGTCTGGACCCATCCTAAATACATAAAATGAGCCGGCGTTCATTTAGGGAACTGTCCCGACTTAGACGTCTGGTTACCAGTACAGGAGGACTTTCACACACCAATCACACAAGAAGGAAATTCAGGTTTGTCAGAGCGATGCCTGCTGCAACACATAAAAGGAGCCCACAGGCTACTGCCTCAATTGCCCTTGCTTTCACACTAAGGGTTTTACCCAAGGTGTGGTGCGGCTGCAATTGTGCAGATTTCACTCACTCAGACCGCGGGGACAGGAACCCCTTGGTCGGCCGATCCCCAGACAGAGACGGCACCCAGACTCAAACACTCCACAAGAGGACAGATAGACACAGAGACAGGACAGTCCTCAGTCCGGACAAAACACAGAAATAATTACCTGACCAGATTCCTGATGTCAGATCCCGGGATCCCTACCAGAACAGAGTGGGAACCAACAGGTTCGATGGCGTAGACCTCACTGTGGCTGTGCACCTTTCCGCTCTAGTGGGGGACCGCTTGGGCCAAATGCCCAGGTGCCGGCTGCCACGGTCATCCCACAAAAACAGTCAGGAATCACACAGCCCCAGTGAAGACGTTTGCCATCTCGGTGGAACCTCCAAATTGTCAAAGTTAGAATCAGGACTCACAATTTGTCAGACCACTCTGTTTTATTAGCACAGCGCTCTGCCAATAACATTCAGAATATGTGAGCGGCCATGCAAGGCCAAAACAGTCTTATTTATACAGATAAAAGAGCGGGAATCAGACAAAGGAACAAAGAAAGCAAAACTGTAAAATTTACCTGGGGCACAGCATGCATATCCTACTTTCTTACTAACTTTTTATGGATCTGAGGCTAATACTTCACCCTCTCTAACTCTTTGTTTTAAGATTTAGGTAGTAAAAGACAGAATTCTCTATTGTGTCTGTGTTAAGTAAATTAAAGAAACATTAAAGGCCTGGGTCTCAATGTAAATTGTCTTAGTTATCAATTGTAAAACTTAGCAAGGTTTAATTTGCAATGCTTTTTTTGTTCTATATAAAATACTACTGTTTGTATTCTCAAATCTATTTGTGTAAATGAGAAATGTATGCATCAGGAAAAGATAAGGTGTGAAGGCCATTGTTACAGCCAGAGTCAAGGGACGGCTGTTAAACTGTCTGGCATCTCAGAGTGGATACATGCTTCGCAGTGTAAAAATGCACAGACCCCAGTGAACCAATCACCACCTCAGGACCACCACCTCAGGACCACGCAGAGTCAATTTTTTTGACTCCAGAAGAAGACGTAGAGAAACAGCCTGCAATACCTTACAATCTACGCTCTCGTAAGGGTTGCCAGAAGCAGATGACTACATAAAGCAAGGCCCAAGAAGAAGCAGTAGTGAGCCAAGCGCCTGCTGCCTGGTGGACATAAAACTGTAAGTGCAGTTCCCTCAGTTGAGGTTGTCAGAACCAGAAGGGCCTTGCCTCCAACATGCAGCTCTGGTAGCGCCTGTTCCTCGGCTGCTGGTATCTTAAGGTCTGGGGTGCACACAATGACAATTCTTTTATCCAGCAGCAAGTGTGAATAGCTCAGACCCTTATTATTTCTAAATGCTGGGTCTGCAGCCACATCCCAGCCCACTCTCAAACTGGTGTTCCTGTCCTGGCTATCCCACTCAATTCCCCAGACCTCACTGAAGGACCTTGTCTGTTTAACACAATATGGAACAGTAATAACACCTGGGAAGAGGCTATTGGCAGTTCCTTTACCCCACTTGGGGGAGTAATACACCACGCAAAAAGACTCCTAAGGTTGCAAGCAGTGGTTGAAATAATGGCAAATGAAACCGGAAAAAGTTTAAAAACCCTGGCCAAAAAAACAGGGGCGATCAGACAGGTTGCCCTCCAAAACCGTCAGGCATTGGACATAGTGCTCGCGGCCAAAGGAGGGACCTGTGCTCTCACTGGAAAACAATGTTGTATGTTTATACAATACCAATAAGGTAATAGATCGCTATAGCCACTTAGAACAAATCGCATATCTTCCTCATGAAGAGCTGAGTTCTTTATGGAAGTGGCTAAGTAACCTGTTCAATTTCTCTGGCATAGAAAACTGGTTGTTTCAGGAAGCCCTAACTATCCTGTTTAAAATCTTAGTAATTTTTGTATGCTTTCAGTTAATCTGTTGTATCCAGAATTGTGTCACCCAGATGGCTGCCCCAAAACAGAGTGCTAATATAATGATTTTGAATATCACTGATGAACAAAAAAATAAAAAACGGTTAATTTGTGGAACCCAGTAATTGTTGGTCATGGCGTGTGCTTGACCAAAAGGAGGGATTGTGAAAGTAGAATGAATTATATTGTGAAAATAAAAAGAATTAAAGAAATGCTGTCTGTACCTTTAAGAAAAACTGTTGGAATGCTGCAATCCAGGTGTCAGGAATACAGACATTCACATAGAACAATTGCACCATTTAAGGGCAATTGGTGAAGTATTAGCCTCAGATCCATAAAAAGTTAGTAAGAAAGTAGGATATGCATGCTGTGCCCCAGGTAAATTTTACAGTTTTGCTTTCTTTGTTCCTTTGTCTGATTCCCGCTCTTTTATCTGTATAAATAAGACTGTTTTGGCCTTGCATGGCCGCTCACATATTCTGAATGTTATTGGCAGAGCGCTGTGCTAATAAAACAGAGTGGTCTGACAAATTGTGAGTCCTGATTCTAACTTTGACACTATGCATCTCCAAAAACCAAAACTGTTCCTATTTTCAGGAGCCACCCCCATTCAGTATTATAGAAAACTGTGTTTTCACCAGATTTTTGTAAACCCAAGCAGACTGAACACCTGATGGAATTTAGGCACACACTTAAAATTGAGCAGATTCCTAAGTGCTTTGCTGAATTAAGACCTAAGCTAGACAACTGGTAAAACAATAAGCTCAAGGCTTATTGCTATTTGCCTGGAAGGCTCATTCTCCATCTCAGGTCTGAATGTGCCCACAAGGGCTACAATGAAGAGCAAGCCTTCCAAAAATTTAGAATGTGCCATGGAGCTGGTGGGAAATTCAAGCGTTGGAGTCAATAAGGCTGTTTAAATAAAAGGTCACTTTCAGAAGATCATCACATGTTGATAGACTAGAGGAAATGTTTTTTATTTGTTTCTACATTTATATTAGAGCAATGTGGGAGAAAAATAAGCACCACTGGCAGAAGTGGCCAAAAAAAAAAAAGTATTTTTGATAGATCCATGAAAAACAACAAACTTTTTTCACTTAATACTGAGTTCTTGGCACTAGAGAAAGATAGTTTTCACAAACTTCTAAAGAAATCCCATTGTCTCTGAACCATGAACATTTTTTCCAGGAGTTTTCCATACAATAGAGTACATTTCCAAGCAAGGATTATTGACTAGAAGAACAACACTGGACAAATTTCCAGTCCACCAGAAAGTCAAAAAGATTTCAGTAGGGCAAAGTGGCAGATTATTAGGCAAAGGGATATCACATCAGAGGATACAATGGGGTTAGAAAAGTTCTGTACCTCTCCAGCAAAAAAAAGTGAAAGCTTACAAAGACACACATACAGTATCCTTTGCTAGTTAGCAGAGCATATCCTGCTTAGAAAAAGTATCTCCTGGGTCAAAGTTTGGGATTTGGAGAAAAAGCTGACACACACAAAGAATCTGATTACACATTGTGTGTGTATAATTTGTACATAACCCAGTACAAGACCACTTGACTTGCATCAGAAGACAGTGAGCATGTTTTGTATGTAGCATCAACATACTTTAAAGTAATTTCATTTTGACTCTAAAACCCACAAAAAACAAAAAATGTTCATATTACAAAATGGGAAATGGAACATGTAATTCCATTTAATTCATGTTTTCAGAGCCCTTAAGCATAGTTAGTATTGACATCCTGTACATTTCAGAGGTTTGCCCCCCATTCGTATAACCATATATATTATACTTTCAGAATGGGTCACAGAAAATGTCTCTTAAGTCCAAAAAGACAATTAACTAAGTCTGATTTCCATTAGGAAGATACAGATACAATACACAGCAAGAGAATAGAGAAGAAAAAGCTTTCTAATAAATAATGGACACTGGAAACCTCAAATACAATATTAACTTCCATTGCCTTTGTTGTAATCTACTAGTCATTTGGGTGTGTATGATTTTAGTCTTTAAGCCAATAAATATAAAAGCAATTTATTTAACAGAAAAATCAAATTAGAAATAAAGCAAACCAATTTCTTATAGAAAATATAAGGCATAAACTTTTTAACAGGTTTGCTTTCAAAACAATTTAATAGCCAAGTAATCTATGATTTGCTTTAACATTGCATTCTCATTAAAAACCAAGTAAATATTTCTGAATACAGACATATTCCACGCCATTCTCTTTATTACTTAATTCTCTATGTTTCTCAGCATGATCTGAATAAATTATGCTGACAATACAACAATATAAATGATAAATCAACAACACAATTTTAGTGATATATAGCATGAAATGTAAATAATAACCAGCACTGCTAATTGGCTCGCTACCTGGCAACAAATCAGTAAGTGAGCTAGTTCACTGGTAATGCTTCAGTTGTGCACCACCCTAATCATTAAGAATTTCTGGCTAGTAAGCTGTTTCTACTGTTTTGTGTAGGAAACCGTACCGTAGCATAAAAATCACTTCTAAAAAAATTCAAGTTGCAAAAAAAAAAAAAAAAAAGACAAAAATGCTCATTGACAGTGGTAGGATGTTATGAACCAGCTTCTTGCAACTTAGATGCCACAGAATAATTCAGTAATTCATTGCTTGAAATACCAAATCAGAAGTTGTTTTACCTAGAGAGCTGAAACAGAACATGAATATATCTCCTGAGCTCCAGTAGTAAAATTGCAGTTTGATTCTTCAAATCTCTGACCATCATTACTGGATAATCTACTGTTGATCAAATCTTACAAACTGCATGTGTGTCTGTGCGCCCGCGCAGGAGGGAGTGTTGTCAGCGGTCTTTGATCAAGCTCTCATTACTTTATAGGCTAAGTTCGCCTCTTCTTATAATACCAAAAATTGTAAAATATTTTGATTAACAGGCATTTTTGAATGACCTGGGGAAATGGACTTTGGTGTTCGAAATAAATAAATTAAAGGGGCACAAGGGACTACTTTAAAAGTTTTAATATGTGCACGCAGTGTAGTTGTAGCCATGTTGGTCCCAGGATATTAGAGAGAGACAAAGTGGGTGAGGTAATGTCTTTTGTTGGACTGACTTCTCTGGGTAAGAGAGACAAGCTTTCAAGCCACACACAGCTCTTCTTCAAGTCTAGGAAAGGTACATCCAGTCTCATAGTAAAATGCAAGCTGAAACAGATTGTTTAGCATAAGTAGTTAGCACATATTGTAAGGGACAATTTATCTGACCTATCAGTCCTAATCCTCAAAGGAAACCTGCACAACACTTTCGAAAGATGAGTCTGGAAGCTTCAGTTCGTTAGTCTGCTAGGCACCAAAAATCATGGACTGAATAGAGATATTCATGGATTATTACCATCTGTAACCCACTGACCCCTTCTTTTTGTCCTATGACTGTAGAGATGTTAACAGGCCACTCTACCTTGAATGGTCCCTTATAATATGTGCTAACTACTTATGCTAAGCAATCTGTTCCACAGAACTGTGGGTGTTCCCATTTAGAAAACCTGCTATATTCCTGGCTCCAATGATATCCTTTGGCTATGTGTTTCACTGTTCCAGTGAACTTTATTTAAAAAATTAAAAAGTGCTTTTATCTATTTGTTGTCATTCCGTTGTATGGGATATCCCCTTGCACTTACATTATGAGAAGCGATAAATAGGAGAGCCAGATTTAATCTTTTGTACCTCATTTATTATTTTATATACCACTATCATACCCCTTCTTATCCATCTCCTCTCTCTAGCTTGCTTGCATATATATACCTGCCCCTGGAAATTTCCACTACACGCATCTGACGAAGTGGGTATTCACCCACGAAAGCTCATGCTCCAAAACGTCTGTTAGTCTATAAGGTGCCACAGGATTCTTTGCTGCTTTTGCCTTAAACTGTGTCTTTTTCTTTTCAATCTATCCTCATAAGGAAGTCTCTCCAAACCTCTGATCACTTTCGTAGCTTGTCTCTGGAACCTTTTTGTTTCTGCTCTATTTTTTTTTCATATAGGGAGAGGAGCATTCAACACTGTATTCACAGAGTGGGTGTTTCACTCACTGATATTAAAATATGTTCAGTATTATTTTCCATCCTATTCTTTATTCATCCAACTATTTCGTTTGCTTTCTGGACCACCATTGAATGGTCTGAACTGAGCAAACTTTTTCAATGAGCTGTCCACAATGATCATGATTAGGGGTGTAATCTTGGCCCCATTGAAATAAATGGCAAAACTCCCAGTGATGTTAGTGGAGCAAAGATTTTGCCCCTGGTCTTTTCCTTCAATGGGTATAGCTCATTTACAACTCAATCAATGTTTATGAATAGTGCAAATAATTCTATCCGATGTGCATTACCATGCATCTAAAAAACCTAAATTTTATTTGCCATTGTGTTGCCTAACTTTGTTAGGCCCCTGTGGAATGCCTTACAGACTCCTTTAGGCTTGACTAAGCTAAATTATTTTGTTATCTACAAATTTGCCACTTCATGAAAACAAATATATTAAACATCATTGCTAGAATCCATCATTTGGGAACCTACCATTAACCTTTTAGCCATGACAAAAATTGATAATTTATTCCTTTATCCTATTTCCAACCCATGACCATTGTGGCTCACTATTTAGATTCTTTAAATGCCCTTTATGAGGTACTTTGTCTAAAGCTTTATGAAAGACAAATGAATTATATTAAAATGTTTTGCTTTATCTGCTATTTTGTTGGTAAACTTAAAGAATTCTAGTAGATTGGAGAAGTGTGATTTACCTTTGTGGAGTCCTTGGTGGTGTGCTCTTATCAAATATATGTTCATCTAGGTGTGTTCTGTAATTACTGTTTCAAGGAGTTAGCAGGTCCCAAAGTAAGGCTTACTAATCTTTCATTTCCAGGAGCAGCTATAGGACTCTTCTTAATCTAAACTGACAAGTTCGTGAAAAGCTTCTGTTTCAGAAACAGGCCATGGAAAAAACATGAAATGCATAGCTTGAAAATTCACTCAGGTTCTTCATTTTAAAAAAAGCTTACAATATGTTTGTAATTTATAGTCTTGTTTAAAGCATAATCACATAGTACTGTATGTAACTTGCCTCTACAACACTACACTATTATTACAAGCCTCTACCATCTGTTGCTTATCAGATCATTAATGTTAGAATTAATCATTGTTGGCAAATGAGCTAAAGTTGATTTCTTTTCCAAAGACCTAATAATATTCCAAAACTCAATTGCATTACTCCATAAGCTTTTGGAATGGAAAAGTTTACTAACTATAGCATAACATATCATTAATATTGCCCTAGTCCTCAAATATTCTTCATTTGCTTGAAAACCAACCAGTCCCTGGCTTGCCCTCTTCCAAACGAAATCATTCTGTGCAAGAATATATAACAGATTATAAATAAAAGGCATGAGAAGACCAGCTAATTTCACAACAGCAAAAGTATTTCATCCATCAAGTGTTTCCCATCAAGACATTATTCTAGATGTCTAAAGTGCATGTCTGATGAATGAATGGGACCTCTGTTTCTTCAGGTGAACTGCTGTTGTGATTTGGTATGGCTCTTCTTGTGTTCTTATCTAGCTTTGATGGCCCCTTCCATTTCTTTAGGACTCCAGTTTAGCAAAGCACTTAAATTAATATGTGCTTACCTTCAAATCAATAGGACCTAAACATATGTTTGAAGTTAAGCAAGTGCTTACATACTTTGCTGAAGAGAGTCTTAAAAAGGCAATGTATATTATTTTTGCTCCACTTCGTTAAATGTATTATTTCAAACTGCTGAGGTACCTCATTAACCAGGTTTTAATTTTGATACATCTGGTAGCCATACTCAATGGCTAACTGTCAAGGGCAACGTTCCACTCAGCACAGAACCATGCATGTCTCTGTACGTTTAAAATATCCTTATGCTGTGCCAAAAATCTAACACTACGTTAGCCTGCGCCTCAGACAGCCAAAGGGGGGCAATAGGAGATACACATAATGAAATATAGATACAATTATTTTAAAAAGGTTTTGCAGTTAAATACATTTAAGTTTAATAATAAAAATGAACACAATCTCATACAGGAAGAGACAAAAAAATGTTTTTAACACAAGCCCTAGAACTAATGTATTGAGGTTATCCATGGCTATGATGTTACAATTTCTGTCATATATACAATACAAACAGATATGCATTTCATTTCTCCCAAATGAAGGATTTAAATGGTGTGAATATATAAATTCATACACACACTATATATACAGAAGTACGTATGCTCTATATTTCCAACAATAGATGGTTTAATTTATTGAAAATGTTTAATTTAAGTCAAAACATTTTTCCATTTGACAGATGCTGACAGCAAATAAAAGGGCTTTGATGAATGACATAAAACTATTAATTATGTTTTGTTTGTTCTATTGTTAATGTATCACTTGTGTGGTTAAAAATTAACTTTATGATCTTATTTAAAACAATAGATGTGACATTTCAGACATTCCTAAGAAGGATTCTTAGTAATAATAAATAGGTGTACTTGTCAAGAAAAATTTGCTAACAAAGTGAACTCAAGCATCTTAAATAGATAAAAGGAAGCAACTATAAATTACCACAAGGTAAAATTTGTTTTATTTTTTAAAGATTTCTCTGTTTTGTTTTTATTCATTGGTGAATTCTGGATATGCAGCGAAAGACAATAAAATGTGATGATTATGTAGGCATTCTCAACATTGTTAAATATTTCAAAGACGGGGGAAAATAATCAGATTAGTACGGTATCTTAGTATTTATAATACTAAATCTATTGATAGTTGAATCCGGTAATGGACACTGTCCAGTATCACTCAAACAGTGTATACTTTGGAAAATAGAACACTTTTCTGACCTCCCTTCCCTGGTCTTTTTGTTGTTCATGCAACAAATACACACAGGAGGCTTGTAATCAAATCTTTAGCTGTCCTCATTAACACTCTCCATCCAAGCTTGAATAACAAATAATTTAGGTACATGTCTAACTAAGTACTCACACCTTGCTCATTCAAATGCCAGTATGCATGCACTTTACCTGTTCTGAACATACAAAACTTGCTTGCAATACTTCGAGACTGGTTTTAAAAATCTGGTCCTTTTCATTTACTTCTGAGCAGTGTTATTATTATTGATGTCCTCAGTGAACATACACATTTTCCTGGGAACAATGGGCCAAATCTATCACCTGATCTAAATAAAGTTAACAGAGTTGGATAAAATTCATCTATGGTGTAACTCCATTTAAATCAACGGACTTACACCAGGGATATATTTACTCTAACATTATTGATTAACTGTTGCTGAGACAGCCAACAGAAACTGCACAAAACCATTACATACTGCTTTCATTATATTTTTTAAAAAGTAGAGGTCTATGTTTTAAGAAAGAAAGGAAGAAAGTTTCCAGCAAAAAAATAAATAGACAGACAGTCTTTTTTGCCTGGAAAATGTCTTTCTTTAAAGTACCAAAATACAAAATTTTAGCCAGTATAGATAAAGTGGTTGAAATGCCCCACAGACAAGTCCATAGGTACGCTGCAAACACAGAATGGACAAACACTGCAGGAATATGGTTAACGTGATGTGTAGAAGTCTGCTACTTTTATAAATGAATTAACATGAAGGTAAATGAAAATAACCAGTTCCCTCACCCAAACTACTACCCTGCAAGTAATGGGTAGCATGCAAGCTAAACTCATAACTTAAGATGAGGCTCTCCATACAACCCATCCAGATATTTGGCATTGAACATCCAAATTCCTCCTGCCTCCACATCTGAAGCTTAATGGCAGAGATGAAAGGTGCACATTGTGCAAAGACATTGACTCCTACCCTGTGTTAAACAACAGGTGCAGGCCAATCACCATCTGGGCACAATCTTGGAATTACAATCCATAAAAACTATAAAGAACCCACACTGCAATCTACAAAAGTTGGGACGTACACACATGAAAACAACCAACCACACCTCATTTCCTAAGTCTCCTAGATATTTTGTGGCCTGAAAAACAGTCACTTTGCCATTAAGAAAATGTCCTTTCCAACCCGACTAGGTTACTGGAAGAGCAGACCCATAAACCTTGCATAATCCATAACTCAATTGCAGCAATGGACATAACCAGATAAGTGTGGGGGGGGAGGGAGGGTTGGGATTGCAAGTAGGGTGCTAAATGTCCATTCACTAAAGGAAGAACCTTAAAAGCCCCAAGGCCGGGGGATGCCCAGGCAATAGGTTTTGAATGACCCAATTAGGCTGCAGGGACGAGTGACAATGTCCATAGACAGGCTCACCAGGACCCCCAGGGAACCTATCCCCTGCCAGTCTGGTCAAGTAGAGAGGGTGGATGTTAACATGTTTGTATTTTTGCTTTCAGCAGCCAGCAGGGTAAGAATAAACTATACGGGGCAATAGCTGAGGGTATCTGTATGTGAATATGTAAAAGGCAGCCAGGCACTTCCTCAGAAATGCTCTTATTGAAAGTCTGAGGAGTGAACTTTCTTTGGAACCAGAATAAGGGCAGAACATTTTTGAGCCAACCTCACTTGACCTTTTACGGGGGAAGACACAGAATTTGACCCTTGGATTGAATTTGGATTTCCTTTAACAAATATAACCATTTAAAGAGAACTTTTGACCCTAAGCTTCTTAACACTGTCCCTTTCAACTAATTGTACTCTTAGCCCAAATTTTCCAACTGACAGGTTATCACACTCCTTCCATACGTTCAAATTCCTATTTCACCAAGAACTCAACATTGCTGCCTTCACAGAGAGCAGAGTCCCTGTGTTTTTCACTATGGCAAAATAATCCCTTCTAGATTTTAAAGAAGGTTGTTGCCTGAGAAATAAGGTAAGTACACCTTAGCAGAGTATTTCCTGTTGAAATAAGGACTAGGACTAGGACTAGATAATATAAATTCCTAACTCCTTTAAGAAAACTGGAATTGGTTTCTAGTGCTGAGTGCTGCTGCAATGAGTCTGGAAATGGGATCTCTTACTTGAAGAAGTCCCTGTATAAGGTGATAATGAACTGATCAGCTAGTGTAGCATGCACTTTCTAGAGCCTCTGAAAAGCCAAATAAGGTGAGGGAAAACTTGCAAAATTGAGGAACAACGCGTACAGTGGCTGAAGTAACGGATGCTATTTGTTGGGATCAGCCGTAATAATGCCTGCAGCAACAGCAACATCTTTCCATTACCAAATCAGTATCAATAAAGGCATTTGTGTGGAGAAAACAGAGAATTTGAAATGCTATTGAGAGTATAAAGGAATGGGCAAACTAAATGGGCGGCAGTACATTGAAGGTAAAAAGATGTGCACATTACATATTAATAAAAGCAACATCTTGTATAGGAGAGTAACAAGATTGTTTTTATTATGAGTTTGTAGTGCCCATAAGTGTCTCACACCTTCCCCAGAAAAAAAAACAAAGAAAGACACCATCACTGTTGAAGACAGCTTACATCTTAAAGCCCTAGATAGGAAATCCCTAATCTGATCTGCCCAGGTAGTCCTCTGTGACAACATGGAGGCCTACTGACTTCAGTGGAACCTGGCAAAGACATAAGTAGTGCCCTACCAAATTCACGGCCATGAAAAACGTGTCATGGACCATGAAATCTGGTCTTCCCCCATGAAATCTGGTCTTTTGTGTGCTTTTACCTTTTACTATACAGATTTCATGGGAGAGACCATCGTTTCTCAAACTGTGGGGCCTGACCCAAAAGGGAGTTGTGGAAGGGGGGTCACAAGGTTACTTTAGGGGGGCTCACGGTATTGCCACCCTTACTTCTGCACTGCTGCCTTCAGAGATGGGCAGCCGGAGGGCAGCGGCTGTTGTCATAACATGCAGATATAGGATCTCTTTAACTCCAAACCTAGCCCCACTCCAAGTTACTTGCAGGACCATGCCCTATACGTGTACAGAATGAACAACATGTATAACGTATAACACAATGTTTTTAGAATTTCACACAGATAGTTTGTAATAAACTTCTGTTACTGTGTAATTTTCCTTCCCTTTTAAAAAAAAAAATCCTTGGTGGGCATTATGTTGTTTATACATAAAGATAGCTTTGTAGCAAAATTTGTTATAGTTCATTTTTAAAACTGAGGAATTCTTTTTATGACTAAGAAGAGAAATTAAGTATCTTTTTGTAATTAATTTACTATTAATTTTCCACTTTATTTAATTTGCTCACTGAACTGTTTGTGTTCATGTAACCACATAATGTCTTAACCCTTCTGAATTTTTTCAAACAATTTTTGGTCCATTTATGGTCATAAGAATGTTAAGAATTAAAAAAAATATTTTTAGTCAAGTAATAATCTTAAACCAGCTAATAAATTAAGTAGTTTGTATGGTCTAGAAACTGAGATTTGGAAAGCAGAATAGTATTTAAGAATTGCTAATCTACCCATTGATTCTGTGAAGTATAAACATGTCATCTTACATATCTAGAAATTAAATGTGCTAAGTAGTCATCGGCAAATGTTAAGTGAGAGTATGGTATGGATAGTGGTTTACACCTGGGACTCCCAATTCAAGAAAATAATGTAAACTGTTTAATCTTAACAAAAAGGCATTTCTAGTGTTTTTTCTGTTTAGTATTCTCAATGCTAACAAAATTGTCAATGGAGTTTCAAGAGACTAAGTCTTTAATTCAATACTTAGCGATGTTAATTATATATAAGAAAGGTCAGGTGCGCTACAAAATTACTGCAATTTGGACTTGATTCTTGCTACTGCATTTTAACTCAAAACAAAAAATACCAACTCCATATGCACACCCACAAACCCACACACATCCAGAATGGCTAAGCACTTTGCAAAAGTATTATCCACAGCCAGAGAAACAGACACACAGAAAGAGGAAATATCTTACCCAAGATCACACAATAGATCTATGGCAGATTGGAAAACAGATCATGGGAGTACTGACTCATAGTTGGCCGTTCTAACATTGAGGACATGTGCCACTCAAATAGAGTAATGCATTTCCTTTAAGATATGACTACAATAAGTTGAATGCATATACTATATTAATATAATTTGCATACATTATTATTGTGACTGCATGCAGAATCAAGGTAACTGCGTGTGCAAATATCCAGTTACTAATCTAGCTGATCATTTATACAAGCAGTTACTGTGAATGAATTTGAAGTCACTGTATCCACATGTGCAAATTATGCAGGTACTGTTTCGCATCACCTGCCTGCATATATACAAATTGATCCTTTAAATGTTTCTCTTTGGTTCTGAAATTATATTGCACTCGTTTTATTGTCCCCTTTATGTATATAAAAGGAGTTTGTTCTCAGACCTAAATATATGCTTTATGGTTAAGTTTGTATTCAGGCATATGTCTGAAGAACTGGGTTAAAGACTGGCTAGCTGCTTCAATCTGGATTGTAAACACAAATTGATTATCACTTCTGGATAGCCAGATGAATTTGATCGAGATTCTAAATACTACAAGAGCCTGGTGTGCATCAATGGAAAATGTGATGTTTCTAACAAAAATTAATTTGTTAATGAAATTAAGTATGCTGAAAAATATTCAGATTGACAGGAAATTAAGCAAAGGTGGTTAGAATAAAAATGGGGATTTATTTCTTATATCTAGAAGTTCAACAGACTTGCATAAATAAATAACCCCATGAGTTACTTACTTCATATTGCATTTAGTTCTAACATTAAATGCACAAAGTTCTTGATCATCCTCCAAGATAATAAAGCTGGTGGTATGGAGAAAAACTTCCATGGGACTAAAAGAGTTAAAACATTTCAAATATGCAATTACAGGCATTCTAGCATGCTTGTGATCTCTGCTCTGGTTTCCTATTTATAGAGAAGGAAAACTGGCTCAGACTTCCTAGACTAAGACAAGAAAGTATGCAAAATCGAGCAGTCTCTGTGCCAGCTCTTGCTAATCCTCTTCAGTATGGTTTGCTGCTAATTTGTCATGGCACATATTTGCCTTATGTCTAATTAGCATCAAATTGCAAACTGCTATTTGCTAACAATTTGTTGCATCAATCTGCTTGAAAATCTATAGTTTAGAATTGGATTGCAGCTTATTCTGTCTATCAAAATTCCAATTCACACCATACACAAAATATATTATTCCCACCAAAATGTTCCAATACTTTATTAGACAAAAGGAGCTAGATTTTAAAAGAAAAACTATATTATGATCCTGTATGTTTTTGTGTCCCTTTGCTTAATGCTCCATTTTTAATTTATTGTATCTTATTTATGTAGGGAGCTTACTATGTCAGGACTTGCTCCTTCCTTAGATGTAGTCAAATCCAGCTGAAATCTCATAGCTACTACACTGGAATTGGCACTGTACATAAAAATCTATCAGATCCATTTTGTGAGGACACGAGACAAGATCCTTGCAGTAGCAATTAACATGCCAGTGGTTATCTTAAAGAATAAGAAAATTTCAATTAAGGAGCTAGCTAGACTTTAGGAATTAGGTTGGTCTCTTCAGTATCTAAATGTAGATATTTTAATAAATGAATTCGCAGGTACAGGTCATCCGGAATCACTGTCATGAACAAATATTGTAGTGATAAAACAACAAGGAGTACTTGTGGCATCTTAGAGACTAACAAATTTATTTGGGCATAAGCTTTTGTGGGCTAAAACCCACTTCATCAGATGCATGGAATGGAAAATAGGTAGGAAAATATATATATACACAGTACATGAAAAGATGGGAGCTGACTTATCAAATGGCGGAGTCAGTTCTAACGAGACAATGCAATTAAAGTGGGCTATCATCAGTGTTAAGATAAGTTCCTGTCTGCATCCTAAAACTTGCCCATACCGGTATTGCCCTGGCCTCTTCCTTTGTCAGTCAGTGTTAAAGGCATTCTGAACTATATGCATTTCCTCACCTTTTGGGGGCGAAGCCAGACTTTCAGGCACCTGCTCCCCTACTTGGTGTAAACTTTGTTTGTGCCAATCAGAAACGAACACACACAGTTTTTGGGCCCCGTCCCCTATGACACTTCTATGATGTCATAGTGGGTATTTTAGGCTGGTCTGCCATGTGCAGGCAGAAGAGGAGAAAGAAAAATGAATCCTGTGTACCTTGCACACACCCGTAACCGAGCCTGATCACCTCGAAGCCTCTCTCAGCTCACGTGTTTTAAGCAGAGTTTCTACGTTTGCCGGTCGTTATGAGTTGGTTTGTATTCGTAAGTATTGGTTATTACTAAATGCTGCATCCGTGTTTATAAATATTGTTTACTGCATCTTTGTTTATAAATATTGTTTAATAGTAAATACTTTAGCCATTGTATGTTTTAAGTTCCATTAACCCTATTAGCTAACCATACGCTGCTCCCTTACCCCTTGTAACTATCCCCAATAAAACTTTTAATTAATTAATTTTAGTTGTGTGCGTGCCTGCAGTTTGCATCGTGACCCAGACCCTCCTTGCATCCCTTACCTATACAGTCTATTGCCACTTGCAGCCTGGTAAATAACAGCTCTGCATTTTTCTTTCGCCCCTAAAAGTACGTGGCAGTCTACAATCAGCAGGAGGAAAATCACTTTTGTACTGGTAATCAGGGTGGCCCATTTCAAACAGTTGACAAGAAGGTGTGAGTAACAGCATGGGAAAATTAGTTTTTATTTTTTGTAGTGACCCATCCACTCCCATTCTTTATTCAGGCCTAATTTGATAGTGTCCAGTTAGGAAATTAATTCCAGTTTTGCAGTTTCTCATTGGAGTCCGTTTCTGACTTTTTTTTGTTGAAGAATTGCCACTTTGTAGATGTTTTGCATCAAGTTATTGCCAAATTTAATTAAATCTTTCATAACTGATTGGATAAAAAAGGCCTTCTCTGCTTTATCTACATCCAAGAGCAAGTCTTCTTAGGCTGTGGTGAAAATAACCTGAGAGCAACCTTCAAGGGTTAGATTTTCAGAAACACTCAGCACTATCCTAACTTTGCTCGCATCTAAGGCCAGGTCTACCATGGCCGGGGGGGAAGAAATCAATCTAAGTTACACAACTTCAGCTACGTGAATAATGTAGCTGAAGTTGACGTACTTAGATCTACTTACCGCGGTGTCTTCACTACAGTGAATGGACTGCTGCTGCTCCCCCGTTGACTCCACCTGCGCCTCTCGTGGCGCTGGAGTACAGGAGTGGACAGGAGAGCATTTGGGGATCCAGCCGGTAGTGAAGACATACCTTAAGTCAGTGGTAAGACACCCATTGACTTCAAAGGGAGCACAGTTAGGATAATGCTTAGCATTTTGCAGACTCATACCAAGGGCTTATATACAGCCAGTCAGAAAGACTGAGGTGACAGGCAGGACACAGTGTCTCAGTTATTGAACCTTCAGGAATGAGAAGGTTCAGCTCTCCTCGGAGAAAGTATTTACTATATCCTTAGGTTCTCTCTCCAATTGCAGAAACCTAATTTGAATCTCAATTGATCACTGCTGCTCTAAATCATCCTGAAGAAGAATAAAATCCATTTATTCAAGACTGGTGAAGACCAAGTTTACAAAAATATTTTAAATTTCCAAATTTATTCTAAAAATCTTTTACTACCTCAGCTTCTGGACAAGGTAGGGATGTCACATCAGCCATCTTCAGAGAGATGTTTCCGTTCTGTTCAGAAGGTGATCATCAGTTCTGGCCGTGGCCATAATCTTCTGTGACCAAGAAAAGAAAACACAGGAACTCAAGGGAAGTGGTGAAAATGGTCTCATGAAAAGAGTGTAACTATTTAAATAATCTCTGTTGTATGCATCGCAAACATCACATTGATACTACAGTCACACCAATACAAATGTGTTCTAGTCATTGGAGTAAAGGTACAAGGAGATACAGTACTGTGGGGGAACAAAGATCTCCATTATGTAAGTGGGTATGTGTCTTCCTACAAACTACCTAAAACATTGTGCCTGTGCGAAAAAGCCATTGAGAGACAGTTTGAACATGTTAAAGGTGTACAGTCACCATAAGCAATAGTTCTCAAGGCAGGTGATTGCAAGTGGCAAGTGTTCCTGGAATTTGCTATATGATACAACTACACAGTATTGTAAATTATGTTTATTTGCAAGAATATTGATTTCTAACATTTGCAGAACTTCCCTTTATTTTTTTATGTATCTCTTTAAGGGACAGTATATCAGAAACCACAGGACTCCATTTTTTAAGATCATATGTAAAGCACTTTGGCTCAAGTTTGTGCACACAAATGGTAAGTCAGACTTCCATGTGCAACTGCACCAGCACCCACAATTTTGAGGTTAAAAAAATCAAAGGTTAGGTGAGGCCAGCTGAAAATCGGATGTACTATATTGTTTTGTAATGTCCTAATGTCACCATAGTTTTCCTTTATTTAGCTTTATGTATTTTATTCATGCTATTTACTTAACAGTGATTCCACTTTCTTGACTGTGGGTAGCATTAACAGTAAATGTCTTTTGAAGATAGTTAAAGAAGAAAAACTGAAAACGCACTTTCCCAGATGTGTTTTCCAGATTTGTTCTATATTTTGTCATGTTTTGTTTAAGAGTCAACAAGGATCCTTCTACCTGTGGTATTTGTCATTCTTTTTTTAAAGTTATGGGTCAAATTCTGATTCCACAGACAAAAATGGCAAAACTCCAGTCAATTTCAATTGGACTAAGATTTCACCCTACATGAATACAATATGAATGATGGCAGATAGACAGCACTGGAGAATTAAGACCTCTATTTGTTCATAAGATATGTACAGCATGGCACTACCAATGTAAACTTCTCCATTTCAGCCCACTCATTTCTCTCAATCCTGAACCGTTAGGGATGAGATGAGAAAGACAAGGTGGGTGAGGTAATATCTTTTATTGGACCAACTTCTGTTGTACCTGAAGAAGAGCTCTGTGTAGCTCAAAAGCTTGTTTCTTTCACCGTCTCTTTCACCAACAAATGTTGGTCCAATAACAGATATTACCTCACCCACCTTGTCTCTCTAACATCCTGGGACCAACACAGCTACAATTACACTGCAAACAGCGATGAGATTGCAATTCATTCCACATCAATTCTTAACTTCTCTGCAGTGAAGAGACAGTGAATGTGACATCAGTTTTGAAGCTCTCCACTTATTCTTATTCTTCCAAGTTTCTCTTACATAAGCCTAGAAAACCTAATCATAATCTCAATCGACTTTCAAAGACAGGTCCTCCTTGCTTACTTCAGTATTCCTTCAGAAAATTAACCATCTGTTGACCTCTTGGACCACCTCTTAGTTTTCCAATTCTGGAGGATGAAATTGTGTTCTCTCATCTTGGCGCAGGAAACCACTCTATGCCTTGAATTCACCCCAGATTTCATGGATGTGGAATCCAGAGCATACACACTGGAAACATCAGAACAGCAGCAGATACAGCAAGATGAAATGGGAAATTCAGGAACACTCATTCTTGTTAGACCTAAACAGAGTGCTTTGAGTCCAGCAGAGCCTATTTATTATATCATCACAGAGAAAGCAAGATTCATTACTATTTTAATTCTGCCCATAGTGATGTTTGGCTTTCTGCTTGTTTGGCTTTTGTTTTTCATAGAAGATGTTAAATGAAGGGTTCATTTCTCTCATAGTAGAATAAAACTCCAGCCTCTCTCTTTGTGTTCTATTTCTTACATTTGAATAAGAAGAGAGCCAGACATATTATGTACCCATAACCAACAAAGATGATGAGGGTTGGGGGAGTCACATTTGTGCAATCAGTTAAAAAGATTCCTGAGTATAAAAATCGCAAAAAAAAAAAAAAAGCCCTTAAAAGTACTCAGCATTGACATAATTAAATCTACCACATCTAGGTCAACTGAGGATGCAGGATTTATACACCAATGATTTATTCAAAACGTCTGAACAATGCTGTTTTGAAACAAACACAGATGTACTGGTATCAATCTTGCTTTAAATATACTGCTCTGATCTGAAAATCAGCCAAAATATTCCATAGAAATGCTGTATTAATTTGGTATTGAAAGTGGTTCTACTGAAAAAGGTTTCCTGTCAGTCCCAGGGCAAAGCATCAAATTTTGAGTTCATATGATTTCCCTTAATGAACTTTTGCAAGATATTCAGTAACAGTCTATGAAAATTGCTCAGGAAGACATATATGTTTAGTTACAGAAAACTGTTAGTGGCAGAAAACTGTTTGAGGCTCAGTTGTAACAGCCCAGTTATTAAACAAGAATCTCAGTTACAGCCTGAAAAGCCAGCACTACAACCGTAACCTTTTAGCACCAACCCCTCCACTTCCCAATGCCTCTTCACTGCTTTCACTTAGCTGGCAGTAGCAGTAGATCCCTTATCCTCATTGCAGACCAACCACTTGAGGGAAGCATTGCACAGAAATATGCAAAACAAGACAGCAATTACATATTCGTGGCTTACTCCCACCTCTCTCCACACTGCCACCCCTACTAGATACTGTTAGCTGTTTAGGTAAACCAGTGTTAGACTCATACTTAACTGTGATCCTAAAGCTACTGGCGCAGATATATTGTGAAATGTATTTATATTTGCAATGTGTGGCATATTTCCTGTTTTAAAAAACTTACTTCATTTCATGCTATTGTAACATGCTTGTAAAATGTGTCTTGCCCTCTTCTGTAAAAGCTAATCCACATGAAGGCTACTGCCTTCTGGAGTTTCTCCTTTCACTGAAGCGGTAAAGGCTCTAGCACTTCAGTCCCCAGATTCAAATACTGCTGATGCTATATACTGGGGATGTTGCACTTTCTGTACATTTGTTGCTTAAAAGAAAAAAACACAATTGCATTTTCAGCCAAGCATCCTGACTAACTGCAAAATGTAATGGGAAGTAGTACTTTAAATCCCAGTTGAGATTTCTGAACAATTATTGGGAGCAAATTTATTTAAATAAGAAGAAACAAAAAACTGTGTGATAGTGTAATACCCACACCCAACATGAACCTATATATGTGCTTTTATCTCCTTGCTTAAAAAAAGACTGTCAGAGCTGTACATGTCAAATATAAATATATTATCTATATGCTTCTTTCCTGGTCTAATTCAGATTCTAATGAATGCTTCTCTGCTGGTCGAATACAACACTAGACTATACATGCTTTTTTCCTGGTCAAATATAACACTCTATAAATGATGCAATAAGCATACTCTCTCTCCTGGATATACTTGGATATAAAGGAAGACGCAAGATAGCCTAGCAAGTATGTTAATTTTGTGTGGGAATTTTCTTCCACAATTAGCAGAAAAGGTAAATAAAATTTTCAAATACAGCCATATCAAATTGCACAAAACATTGGCATGTGTGCGGTTTGCATGCAATAAAAGGAGGAATTGGAGATAAAAATTATTTCTGCAATCTAAGTAATGAGAGAGATCCTTGAAACATTGATAGAGAAAGCAGCATTTTCATTAGGTATGTTTCACTTTCTTCTTCGGTACACTGATCCTCCTACAGTAGATGTGTGTTCTTACATGACACATTTCTATTTTCCCACTGAAGTGCTTGTGATTCTTGAATGCTGTTTGTTGTTACTGCTTTTTTTCCCCCGACACTATGCACCAATTTTTAACCTTTTCAGTAACCAAGTGACACTTCTGGGACATTACAGTATTCCTGTCAAAATGTCTGGTCTGCAACAGTAAACTTTACATTGATGTCTTGCTTTTCGAGAATGATTACACTGTACCTTAAATGTTAGCCTCTTTAATATTTGTGCAAAAAGATGACAATAAAATCAATGGAACAATTCCCAAATGTGCATCCAAGTCTTTTGCAATGTTAATGGATTAGCGCATCTAGAGAGGTGCAAGACCATTTTGTCTTGCCGCTTGGGTTTGCACATAATATGCACTTCCTCAGCTTATTAACCCTTATCTGCTGAACTCATCTGTTCTAAAACTTAGTTTAAGCTCCCTGTATTTGTCAGGTTTCCATTCTTTTAAGTGAAGTCCTGGAAACCTGCACATTGATCAATAGGTGTGTGATGAAGGAACTTGGTCTTGCTACCTATGACCAGTGGCTATGTTTTTTCAATGATTCCACAGGAGTCAAAAACTCAACAAAGCGAATCGCGGATGCTGTAAAGGGAGCATGCTGCTCATGTCTGTGACCACTGTATGCAAAGCTTGGCATTAGTCACCGCCGGGCCGCCTCTGACAGCCCTGAAGTGAGGGAGATTAATGTGAGGCAGGGGCACTTTATTATTGTCATTCTGTTCTTTCACACTCTGCCTCTGACTTTCAATTTTGCTCCAGAATTAATTGTCTGCTCCCTACAGTATGACTGATGTAGAAGGATACAAGTAACATAGGCACCTGGTTCTGGCCTTGACAATCTGACTCGATGTTGCAGGATGTATTGTGTACGGTCAAATTCACGGACAGACGGGCATCTTTCAAAGAAATCAGCCAATGTTTCTTTTGACTTCAATCAGATTTGACTGTAGATTATCCTTTTCTAAGAACAATTTTTCCTTGTAGAGATGCTAACAAAATGCCAGTACCATTATTAAGTACCACTACATGATACTGTTGCTCTGTTTTATGCAGCCTTATATGAGACCTTTTGTTTCTGGGCTTTTCTTTTTTCTGTTTGAAAGTAGTAAATTAGTAATGCAGCATTGTTAAATCCCTACTCTCTCAGATTTAAGCACTGCTGTGAGAATATTGTATACAGTATCTCTGACAATAAAAAATACATGACTATGTAAGTTTGTATCATTTCCTATTTACTGCACTAACAGTTCCAAAGCAAATTACACAAAAAGTAAGACAAATATTTAAAGATGCCATATCTGTATATCAGACTTAAAACTACCAGTGGCGCAGCAAGATCAAAGAACATCTTTACTACAGAACTGAGGTTTGAGCTTTTAGGAGTCAAAAATAAATGCCTTTCTACAAGAACCACAAATCTGTCAGTCTATTTTTATTAGGTTAACTTCCATTGGTGGAGATGGCAGCACAGTTTTATCGTGTAGCAGAACATGCAACTTCACATTTATTTTCCACCATACAATGATCACCATTAGATTGTCTGCATTTATCAGCAGTCAACAGACACTGGTACTGTGAAATGTTGAAATGAACCCTATTCTTAGAATAGGAAATAGCTGTCTTAACTATGTTGGCAAAGTTTTCCTTTTTCATGGTGACCACTGTACCCCAAGCGTCCTTTAGTATTTTCATTTGGGTTATTATATTTTGGTCATAAGGGTAATATCCCTTTGGATGACACACAACTGAGAAATCATCATCTAATTAAAGCATAGATGATGGAATGATATCTGACATTCCATTGTTTAATGTTACTCCATTAATGTATTTTTTCCCTGTGAGGATTTCACAAATTTCCTACCAAACACACTGCCTGACTAGAACTTGCAATAAATTATTGCAGCTTTAACTCATCATCTATTTCAATACGATCATGGTATTATGTTAAAGGGTACAGAAATATATAATATGCTGAACTGTCTCTACAGTTGATACCAGAGGGAAAATTACCACCACTCAGTGAATAAGATCCAACCTCATTACATTAATGATATATCATGATGGACAAAATGTGAAAAATAACTAGTTGCTTTTATGAAAAAAGGCAGCTTTTCCCACTTGCTTCCTTTTACAGACTCCCATACAAAGTAGATTTTAGGATGCATTTCACCTTCCCTAAGAGACACCAAAAGCCCTCAGAAACTCTACCTCTTTAAAAAGAAGGTGTGTGAGGAAACATTGTAATATCCTTCAAACCTGACATTAAGTATTCAAATGTTACTTAAGCAAAGTGTGAGCAATTAAATTAATCAATCTTCCCAGCCATGTACTGAACAGATGTTCAATAAATTCTCTCTGCTTACTGTGTGGGGAGAAGGAAGTCCACTTTTAGCTGTCCTTCAGTGGTGACATCCCTCAGCCCGTCCTTTCATGAGGCCTCAAGGGCCACTATCAGGCAGTTCTGCTGTGTTGTTTCTTTATTATAAATAACAACAGGCCACCTGGACTATGTGCCATACCTGGAAGCTGAGGTTTAATGATCCTTCAGGCTACATCCTCAGCTCTCTCTTGATCCCAGATAATGGGACTGATGGGAATGGCAGAGGAGTGACGGATGGCAGTGACGGATGACTCCAGACAAACATGTGCTGACAACTCATGAATATGGGGCAGTGTTGCAAAAAGGTCAAGATAAAAAAATACTTACCTGACTTTCAAAGTTTCTTGATGAAAAAAAAAATACATGGGATCCAGCTCTTCTTCTTATATGTCAATGTACTTTTCTTCTTTACCACTAAGTAACTTTGTCAGGCACGATTGTAGAAAGTAGTATCTGAGCATCTCAAATCTGGCAAGAAAACAACAGAGAAAGTAGAATTTCTACTATTTAGAAGTGCAACAATTTTCAGGGTCTGTATTATATAAACATGCCCATGAACACATTTGGTCTTGAATGTTAACTGGCTGACAGCCACAATCATGCACTGCATAGTTTTTTAAAATGAAATAATCAGGTTCTCATACCCTGCTTATCACCATGGTATCTGATTACCTGACAATAACCTCATCCTGGACCTGGAAGGGCCACTCTGTTACCTCTGTCCCTCTTGTTATGCCCAGTTAAGCAGCAGGGCCTGTGCTTAATAAAATTATGCCTCGGGAGTTCTGTGATATAATATATTGCCTACTAAAGTAGCTCATTTCAGGATCACAGATCCCAATAAGCTAAAGGCCAAGTTTATTCATTAAGCTACATGGTCTTCACACAACAAATACTTTTGGGTAAGATAATATACTGATGTGTCTCCTGCTCTTAACTTTTTACATGTTAATACCAATTGGGATCAAATGAGTCGACTGACATTCAAATGTAATGGTTAAAATTTCTGCATCACAGATATACAGCTT
Organism: Gopherus flavomarginatus; assembly: GCF_025201925.1. Lineage (NCBI taxonomy): Eukaryota > Metazoa > Chordata > Testudines > Testudinidae > Gopherus > Gopherus flavomarginatus. The sequence continues at coordinate 21,745,974 of NC_066630.1, read as the reverse complement.
CAACCTTTTGAATGCTGCCATTCCATATATGGACTTTATCCACATTTTAACGAGGCTTTAAAATCTCCAAGATTAAGTTGGTATTTTATGTAGAACTGCCTGCTTTTTATGATACCCTGACATGTTGTACAACATTTGTGACTATATTGATCCTTATAAATTCAGCATCTATATATATTCATGAAAAGTATCTCCCCACTCCATTTCCCCCATTCAGTACATGGTATAATCCAGGGGTATTTTTTGCTCCTGTGAATTGTACAACAGAAAATAGGCAAGGGAGTAATATTTTAATAATAGGGCTGTCGATTAATCTCAAACAATTAGCTCAACAAAATTAATTGCAATTAAAAAATTAATCACAATTAATTTCAGTTTTAATTGCATTGTTAAATGATAGCATACCAATTGAAATTTGTTAAATATTTTTGATGTATTTCTACATTTTCAAATATATTGATTTCAATTACAACACAGAATACAAAGTGTACAGTGCTCACTTTATATTATTATTTTTAATTACAAATATTTGCAATGTAAAAATGAAAAACAGTATTTCTCAGTTCATCTCATACAGGTACTATAGTGCAATCTCTATCATGAAAGTGCAGCTTACAAATGTAGATTTATTTTATTTTTTTTGGTTACATGACTGCACTCAGAAACAAAACAATGCAAAACTTTAGAGCCTACAAGTGCACTCAGTCCTACCTCTCATTCAGCCAATCGCTAAGACAAACAAGTTTGTTTACATTTTGGGGACATGATACTGCAACTTCTTATTTACAATGTCACCAGAAAGTGAGAACAGGCATTCACATGGGACTTTTGTAGCTAGCATTGCAAGGTCTTTATGTGCCAGATATGCTAAACATGCTTCAGCCCTTCCAGAGGACATGCTTCTATGCTGATGACACTTGTTAAAATTATAATGCATTAATTAAATTTGTGACGTAACTCCTTGGCGAGAGAATTGTATGTCTCTGGCTCTACGTTACCTGCATTCTGCCATATGTTTTATGTTATAGCAATCTCAGATGATGACTCAGCACATGTTCATTTTAAGAACACTTTTGCTTCAGCACTCGACCCAAGGTTTAAGAATCTGAAGTGCCTTCCAAAATCTGAAAGGGATGAGGTGTGGAGCATGCTTTTAGAAGTCTTAAAAGAGCAACACTCCAATGCAGAAATTACAGAACCCGAACCACCAAAAAAGAAAATCAACCTTCTGCTGGTGGCACCTGACGCAGATTATAAAAATGAGCATGCATCGGTTCACACTGCTTTGGATTGTTATCAAGCAGAACCTGTCATCAGCATTGACATATGTCCTTTGGAATGGTGGTTGAAGCATGAAGGGATATATGAATCTTTACCGCATCTGACATATAAATATGTTTCGACACCGGCTACCACAGTGCCATGAGAATGCCTGTTCTCACTTTCAGGTGACATTGTGAATAAGAAGTGGCCAGCATTATCTCCTGCAAACGTAAACAAACTTCTTTGAGTGATTGGCTGAACAAGACATAGGACTGAGTGGACTTGTAGGCTCTAAAGTTTTATATCGTTTTATTTTTGAATGCTGTTATTGTTTTGTACATAATTCTACATTTGTAAGTTCAACTTTCATGATAAAGAGATTGCATTAGAATACTTGTATTAGGTGAATTGAAAAGCATGATTTCTTTTGTATTTTACAGTGCCATTATATATAATAAAAATAAATATAAAATGAGCACTGTACACTTTGTATTCTGTGTTATAATTGAAATACATTTGAAAAAGTAGAAAACATCCAAAAATATTTAAATAAATGGTATTCTATTATTAACAGTGCAATTAATCGCTTGATTACTCAATTATATTTTAATCATGTGATTAATTGCAATTCATTTTTTTAATTGCTTGGCAGCCCTATTTAATAATGTTATAGTTTAGCAGCATTTTAAAGAATTTTTAAGAATCTGTACTAAAGAAACCTTAGGGTTCCTCCATGGATTTTACTCTTGATGATTCTCCTTCAGTTAAACTGGCTATAAACCCAGCAGGGGTAACATGCACTCTCCTCACACCTGGGACAGCCATGTGTCTTCATGCCCTCATGTTTGCCTGACTTCAGAGACGAGCCTTCTTATGTTTCTTCATGCTTTTAATCTGAAACAAATGATTGCAGGGAAAAAAGCATTATCACCTTGGCGAGGCATCAGGAGTATAAAAAAAAAAAAAAAAAAGAAAGAGTCTGTGGGCAAATTCATCTTCCACTGCTACAATCAATCTCTCACCTAAAGAAATACACAATAACTAGGCAGGAAAGGGCCAAGATTTATGGCCTAGAAACATCTACACTGACCAGCATACACCTAGCCTTCTTGGCTCCCTCCTTGCCAGAATGGCTCTTTCTAACAGTTACAATGATATACTGTCTCTCCCTACTGTTTTACAAGTACATTAGCTTTATTTAATGAGATCTCTGAGTAATTTAACAGATGTATATAGGACATAAGACTAGAAAAACTCTTGCTACTTGAATACTTTTGCCAAGGTATTCCAGAGGTAGCTAATCTATGCTACTGTGTTATATTTTTTTTAAATAGAATTATTGGAATTTTGGGAAGGGTTTTAAAAATCATTTTAATGGAAATGTTATATTAGAATCAACTAGAATAGTTCCATATTCATATTTGCTTGTATTCAGCCCACAAAAATGAGGATACATGTAGTTACTTTAGATCTTCAAAACTACTTATATATTAAAAGGCCTGAGAGAAATTCAGAATCAGAGATGAATATATTTGTTAAATCTCCCTTCCTGTGCTCCCCTACGTATTCAACACCATGTCCCAAGGGGGAAAAAACAGATACTTTCATTTTAAAAAAGGAGAGAGAGAGAGACATTTTCACCTTTAAAGTGTAAAATGACTAGTTAAGTCTATAAGAAAACAAAGTACAGTGTCCAGGAACTTTATTTATTTCATGAACCATAATTAATAATTACTATAATACTGATAATAGTTCTGCTTACCATTATAGAAATTATTCTGTTTCTGGGCAGGAGGCAAGTGTTTAAAATGGCTGCTATTTTCTTCCAAGGCTGGTTTTAAATAATGCACTATTCCAGTGAGGTATAACAGGGAAATGATAGTCACATTAACTTTAAAAAATAACTTTAATTAATAATACTGAGGAGGTAGTAATGGGAAACTGCCTGTTTAAGATAAATAAAATGGCTTCATTTTTATAAAAGGAACAGGATGGGCACAAACTTTTCAAGTATCAGACTGTATTTTTAAAACAAAACATCTAAAAATATTTATACAGTATGTTGCTGTTTCCTTATATGCTATACTTTTACACGTGATTAAAACTGGAACATCGCCCTAGACTCAGCAAATGACTGCAATGAACTGCATTTAAAAAAAAATTTAAAAAAAGATTCAACAATTCCAAATTCCACCCAGTGGTGAGACCAGCACTAACTGAGTTTAGTGGCATTTTTCTGTAAATAATATGTAGGCTCATTAAATGGAGAGTTTATTTTAGTTTTAAAATATATTTCTTCTTTAAATTCTTTTAGGCTTAAGAAGGGAGAAAGGATGAAAATGCTATTTACTATTGTGGCAAAGCGTTCAGTGTCTTTCTAGCTTGGAAGGTATTGTGTTAACCTTGAGTTTGACCATAAACCACAGTTCTAGCACATTTATACCCTGGTACCTATGAAAGTTCAGGACATTTACAACATGCATGTGACAGCAGATGTGTCTCATATTTAAAACACAATTACATGTATATCTGATCAAAGTAAACATACTGAACATTATTCCAAAGACCATACCATATTTTATACAAGGCTAATCCTTACTGAGAATGTAGGAAACCTGATGTAGTTGGTTTAAAATATGAAACTTTCATGAAGACTTGAAACACTGCCAAAAATATTATGAAATCATCACTAGTGCCCGTCTAAAATTGTAACTAGAAAACAAGAATGCACAAAATCACTGCTGACCAAAAGGGATGTGGGGGGAATGTGGAGAAAGAGGAGGAGGAGGAGGAGGAGAAGCAGCAGAAGGAGCTGGAACAGAACAAATTCATTGCATGAAATTTCATTTCTTGAGAGCTATACATCAAGCTGTATTTGTTTAATGAGGTTGACACTAGAAAGATGTATAGAACATGTCAGACACCCGGTACCAGTGCGTTCTGGGAAAAAGATAACATCTGAGAATCTGACCACTCACTTCGTCTTCTAGCCAGACTTCTCTATCTACTGGTTCTTCGGGGGATTATAAATGAGAGGGCAGAAGGAACAAGGAGCAAAATAATGAAAAACACACACAAAAAGAAAAATTATAACATTGTCGAGCAAAGTAAAGCCAGATTTATTGACCTCGCAACTACATAATCAAGAGAAAGTTATCACTGTAGAAACTTTTACTAAGCGTAACGATCTTAAATAACAAGGGAGTTCTATGAAATTTACAGCACTTTTAAGATATGCAAATTGAATGCAAGGTATAGACATAAGGGTAATTAATTGTAAATCTAAGAATAATGTTTCTTTGTCAGGGCTGTCTCCATGTTGTGGAATACATTTTAATGTGCCTTAACTCTGAATATTTCTTAAGGGCTGGTCTAATTATAAGATATTCAGAATTTCAAAATAGTAGTTATTCTTATCCTTTAATGTAGCTGCTATAAAGTTTCATAACAGAATTTACTGATTACAAGAAAATATTTTATTTTAATTTTCAAGGATAAAGCACTTGTTTAAAAGTCCATGCACTCATGGTTTGTCTTTAGAAGTAATATGACAGAAACAGTTTTTTCCTAAAGCACACAGATTTTATTTTCTTTTTTGATGAGGGGAGGAGGAAGGAAGCTGGTAAGGGATCAAAATAACTAACTAGCATGGCTAGTTCTGTTTCATTTTTTTAAAGTCATAATGTTAGTTTTATGTTTCTGTGGACATAATAGTACAAAACATAATTATATGTTTACATTATTTACTTCACTTTCCATATATTACTTTGTAAGCCATTCACGTTGCAATAATTAAGGTGAACATTTCCATTATAATGGGACTATAAAAATTCACTCACTCGTTTTAAACCTTGGCATACAAGCTCCCATTCTGAAAGGAAATTTATACAAACTTTTGCACGAACACAAAAAAGTCAGTGTAGGTCAAGTCCATGCCTGTTTACACACTGGCCCACCGGGGCCTGCATGCTTGCTCCCAGAAGAATCACCATCAAGTGAGGGTGTTTGGGTTTTATTCATTCTAATAAATTAAAATTAAACCTTCTTGTTGGGGCAGCACAGTAACCAGATTGTAGGAACAGCTACTCTCACAAAAATTTCTGTATTTGTTCATATGGAAAAACATTGTATTGAAACTGTGTATTTGGAGAACTGGTCCACGGACCTGTAGAGGAGATAAAGGTGTAGTGTAAGAGATGAAGGATTTCCCAGTGGTTAGAGCAGGGCACTATGATCTGGCTTAGCTACTGAACCATTGGTGACCTTGGGTCAGTCACTTAACCTCTCTGTGCCTCAGTTTATGGATCATTAAAATGGGTAACATCACACTCACCCACCCCATACGTGTCTTGTGAATTTAGTTAATTCCTACTATAAAGTGTTATGAAAACATGATCGCTGGCCCCACATTGTTACATATATGCACTTGACATCATCTTGTGAATCAAGAAATCCATCTAATGAAGCATGTGAATTACAGTATGACATTTATAGAGAAAATATTCTTTATTTCATGAGGACTAGATGCTCTGTCAGTTTAGTATGCAACTGTTGCGAGTCTTCTACATATGCAGATAGACCTGTGACCTCTAGAGAGAGGGTATTCTCTCCAGTTGATAATCAGGAAGATAAGCAACATACTGCACAGCCTTACCTATTTTAAGGAAGTGACACAAGGTATAATGGGATAACAAGCCAGTAGTGGGAAGTCGGACTGGGAGGATTTCCAACTCATAGTGAAAAATTATATGAAATATTGTAGTCTGTTTTTTTTAATGGAAAGGGGATTCCGATGAAGAGACAAGTCTCAATCTCTTATTCAGTACCAGATTAGCAATTCAGTAGCTATTACTGTATTAAAATTTTTTACCCAAACGAGTGCCCATGATTTAGATTAAACAGATTTTTAGAAGCTTGGGAGGCAATGGGGGTATCTTTGGATGTTAGGTTGGGAGACGGGTAGAATTTAGAATAGTTTGGGAAAAATTAATTTTCTTACTTTCAAGTCTAATACTTCTTTAAATATTCCATTAACATTTTTTCAAATAAAATGTATTCTCAACCTTAGCTCCCTCATGTCCAAAGCTAATAATTGGGGATTTTGTTATCTTTTAAACAGAGGTTTCTGAAAACTTGAAACCTCTGCCAAAAACACTTGCAGATTTTATAACCCCCCACAAGAGCAACATTTACTAGTACAAAAGGGTATCTCAAAAATAGCACTCACAGAGATTATAAATTCTCCTGCCAATGCCACCAGAGGTTAATAGCTTCCTTAAAGGGTCTTTCTAAGATCGCTTACACAGAAATAAAATGTCCAAAACTTTTGTAAGGAAACAAAACCATGGCACTTATTAATGGTGCAGTGAAACTGGGCTGAGTTTCAGGCTTCAATCTTCCCTTCCTCTAGGACAACTCTCCCCGAAAGGCTTAAGCTGGACTTTACCTGTAGATGTTTTCAGTGGGAGGCTCAAAGGCCTTCTGTGCATCCTCTCCTCTAACTTTTTGAAGGGGCAGAAAACTTGGTCTTTAAAAACAACTGAGGTAGCAAGGGTCATGAGACAATGACTGGAGTTGAGGAAAAAGTGAGGACATAACTCAGAAAAGAAGACAGACGGTCCGTTATGGAGAAGCATGAGCAGGACAGTATAGTTCTGGCTTTGGTACGGGTGTTCCGGTATAGGGACCACATTTTTGCTTTTATGTGGAGGAGCTTTGGGAGCTACTAGAACCAGAGGTAAACAGAGATCCTATTCCAAAAGCAAAAAAAGAAGTTCCTCTCTCACCCATTGGATCCAGTGCTAGTATGTTTGACAGAGTTTACAAGCACCATCAAAACATTTTCTGGGGATTGTGACTTGCATGAGATTTCAAGTGGCATTTACAATTTCTGTCTGTCACTCAAGAAAGACTGTCAACTGTGCCAGGGACTTCAGGCAAGTTCTAACAGCTAAATATAGTAAGGCATGAACCACATTAATTTCTCAAGAATTTGTAATGTCCCTTACCTATTTTTCTCATAGATCTTGCAAGCTCATTGAACATTTTCAATTACTTATAACTTCTGTAAGACCTCTCACCAAAATGATAATATCCATGGAGAAATAAATAGCTATGAAAATAAGAAACCGCAAAATTTAAAAAAAGGGCAAAATTAGACTTTTACAATGGCTTTCATTGAGGACAAAAGTCTAAAGCTAGTCTGAAGTTTTCAGAAGAAGTCTTCTTGAAGTCATAAGGTGGCAAAAAGAAAAACTCGGATTGCTCTTAGTCTCATAACTCAAAAATGGCTCACTTAATTCCAATACAGCCAAATTTCACAACAGTTACTAAATAAAGCTGTAACAAAGTTTGGTATAGCCTATGAGAATGGATCCGAACTGTGATATTATCACTTTGACTGAAGGACTTTATAGCAGTACTCTATGACTAGACTTCCTCCTCACATTGAAGCAACCATGGAAGGATACAGGGAATGGAATAATAACTGCAAGTTATTAGTGTTTTCCTTGTGTTGTTCCATGGTAAGGACGTTTGCAAAGATTTGTCAGCACTTCCTACTCTGGAGGCCATGGCTGCTGGGGTGATCTCATTAAAGGGGGTTTCCCAAGATGTGGTGGCACCAACAGAACAGATATTGCAGCCCTGAGAAACTCTAGACCGTGACTCTATAATTAGTAGTAGTGCCTTGAGGATGAGATTGGCCACTAAGGCAGCTCTGCAAACATGTGGGAAGAAGTGCAGGAACCACAACAAGAACAATAATGGGTAATTCAAAGGCAACAAAAGGCTAGATTCTGCCTCCTCTTACTCTCTGCACACATAGTTTCACTGATTCCTTTGGGACTGCTTGCAGAATTGGAGGACATTCTGTGTCTGTGGTGGGCACAGGTACATATCTGTCCCTGGATTATTGTTGTTAAATTAAGCAGACTCAAGCCTAATTACAGTAGGATTGACAGTTTCACAACATAGATGTTGCAAAAGTTGAATCTTTCACCTTGTCCTAAAACACAGTGGAAATGTTCATTTCACCTCTCCCACTTGGTATGTGAAATTATTCTCACAGCTTGAGTTAGTATCTGGCCTAGGTTTGAATATCTTTGCTTTGTCACTTGCTGTCACTCCCTTAACATTTTCTAAAAGTAGACTTTTTCTTGTGGCTATATTATGCAAGGCAATAAAGTCAGTGAAAAAATACCTAAGATAGTAGGATAGGGAGATGAATCTTAGTCCAAACTACCCTTATTTCAGTCTCTCTAATTAGCAGCATAAAAAGTCATTCCTAAACTAACTAAAAGGGTTGTATAAAATCAGGCAAAAAAAATCCACACTGAGAGTTTGCATCCTGTGTAGCTGGCTTGCTCTCTAGTTGCTCGAAGCCAAGGTTGCTGCAGCTGTGCGCCCCAGTGACTAAGATGTTAGATATAGCACAGCAAATAGGCTCTCTTTGGAAACTAGAGCGGTACAGGGCCCAAGATGCCTTATTGAGATATTCAAAAATAATAGGAACTGATTTACCCATCTCTTTAGGAAAATAGTCTATGCCCATTTGGATATATCATGTGGATTTCACCCAAAGAATATACTTTGTTGTGCTTTGAAGCCAAGTGGAAAGTTTGCATTGTATGATTCCAATTGTGATCCAACATAAGTTTTGGTAACTGAGTGTGCAGGATTTTTTTTTAAGTACATGTTTCAAGTTAAATTTGAGACACTAGGCATAGACAAAACTGTTTTCACTCAGCATGAAAAAAACAAGAGGAAGAACAGAAGAAATGGAGTAGGGGAGAGCTTCTTTTTATAAACTGTCCAGGCACGTCATTGCTTTACACAGGAATGCGATGCTAAACTCGGAAAAAAGGGCCGGATTAAATCAAAACGAAACATTCCAAGTTAAATTCTATGCTGCCTTGTACCCTGGGCAGCCAGCCTGAAATCATTGGGGATGCACAGAATGTAAGTCAGGGCACAAATCGGCTCTTCAGCTCTCAGCTTTCCCCAAGCTTTCCCAACAGCTTGCTGAGCATAATTTGGACTTCGTTATTTAAAGCTACATGGAATAATACGATATGAAGACTGGTCTGAACAATAACTCTTATACAATTTAGCACTTAGAGAAGCACTACTAATCTTTTTTAAAAAACAAGGTATTCAAAATTATTTAATGCTTCTATTTATGCATCAAAAAACATTCTAAGCACAAACCAGTCCTCCTTTCCCCCCCTCCACACAGACATGCATTTGTGAGTGTCTTTAGATACAATACATCATATTTTCAGACTGCTTTAGAATGATCGAGTTATAGATTTGGCATTTATGGAAGTCTGTTTATTAATGCCACTTTTATAACACAGATAAGTTGTATTTACTGTACTAATAGTTATCACAAATAATTAGTTATTGCTACACATGTTATACACAAGTGATGATTCAATACTGTAAATTTAACATACGGTATTGTAAATAAAAATGGCAATAATGATAAAAGTAAGTTTGCTTTGCCTAACCAAGTCAACCTAGCAGACTTTTGTACCATGCTCAGTTAAAAAAATCACTGATATTTATGAATAATAGCCTTTTGGAGTTTTTATCTATGACTTAAAGAAATAAAACATAGCTAAAGAAAAATATATTCAAATTAAAATAATACATTTGCTTACCAAAGCACTGTCATATCAATCCATCAATTATCAACATTTAAAAATCTGCCACAGTATATCAGTATCACCACACTCCTTTAAAGTGTGGTTTTACTTCAAAAAATGACTAAAAATGGCAATCTCTCAATGATTTCCATATCAAATATGCTCAGTAGAAATAAGATAATTTTCTTTAAGTGACAGTCCTGCAGGTAGCTTCGGATTTCAGAGTCAGATGCCGAGTTCTTTCCTACCCCATTAATAGTAATAAAGGTGCTTTAGCAAGTCAAATCAGATCCTCATTTACACCAGTGCAATTCCATTGTCCTCAGTGAGACCTGTGCAACTCAATTGCCCACAATGAATTGGCCCATGTAAACCAGATTAGAACCTAACAAACCATTCTTTTCATGATTGATTTAGTTTACATTTATAAAAAACATCTATAGCTGCCCTTCCTATTCTGAGTGCCTATCCCATCAATAAAAGACCCCAAATGTGATACATGTAAAGGACTGTGCACACACCAAACATCCACCAAACCCCTCTTTCCCAAATCTAATTATTAGGAGTTTTCAGAAAGAAGTTCTGCAGACTTACACGCAAGTGCAAGCCCTGCATCTCATTGAGGATCTCAGTGTGATATTTACCAGGCTGGTGAACACTCCATTTGAACCACTGTAGGGGGATTTTTAATAACTTTTGTCTATTAAGATTACGTTTGTTTTGGCAACAGCATGCAGAGTAAGCGAGCTAAAGGTGCTTCTGGAAGATCTCCCATTCACCATATTCCATAAGGATAAAGTGGTCCTGCACCTAGAGTTTCTTTCTACCATGGCTTTGAACTACATCAACATTTTTCAGACAAACAGCTTATTTGCTGAAAAATGCAGTTTTGGGTCTATTTCTAAATTTGCCGAACAGTTTCAGCCAAAAACAGTTCTTCAGGCTAGATTCACAAGGGGACTCAGGCACAAAGTCAGTGAGGGGTGGCGATGCCTCCTTTTACTCAAAAACCCATTGTTAGAGCACTCACCTGGCATGTGGCAGTCCCATGTTCAAGTCCTCACTCTGCCTGATTCAGAACTGGGACTTGAGCATGGGTGTTTCACATTGCAGATGAACTAGGCTAGGGTATTCTGCAGTGGGTTTTGCTTATTCTCTCCTGTTAAAGCTGTGCCACTTTGTATAAACATTGAAACAGTCACTGGGACACAGTGAGAGAGAGAGAATGACTAATTTTCTGGTGGTTGGGGGAATCACCTGGGACGGGGACACCTGGGTTCCAGTCCGTGCTCCAATACATATATAAATGAATATTTAAACCAAAACATCTGCCTCCTCAAAGCACCATAGTCCACCCTGGGCAAGCTAGTTTACATATGGTAGACCCAAAGTGGGCACTTAGGTATGGCTTACATAGATCTAAGGAGATTAGAAAATTCCCCAGTTATTTTTGCATATTATGAGGGTACAGGACTTAGTGTCATATCACCGAGAATATCCAAATGTATACAACTTCATTCAAACTTGTTATGAATTAGCTGTGGTATCTGTGCCATCAGTATTAAAAGCACTCTCAACTAGATCTAAGACAGCCCCTGTGGCTTGCTTAAGAAATATTCCATTAGATGAAACATAAAACACCTTCCTTCACCCTTCATTAAAAAAAAAAGTATATACTGTACAGAATCTTATTCAAGCAACAGACTGAGTTTGGAGAGAAATAACAACTAGTCACACATCACAAACAGAGATAGAAGGAAAACAGAAGTGATGCAAGAAATACCAAAAATGGCTCTTTTACAGTCCCTACTTAGATCATTTCAAGTTACACCATGAAAATGTGCCAGGGAAAGAAGGTATCCAGAACTTGTGGGAAGATTGCCCAAAGAAAGCCCATAAAGCACCAGAGATGCTACAAAATTGTACTAGGGATTCAACCACCGCCCAACCAACAATAACAAACACAATATACCAACTTCCACAGGATTCTACAGGGCCCTGAGTTTCACCTGGCCTTTGAAAGGAGATAAAGGAATTGAAGTAAAGACCAATATATCGGTCTGAAAGTATTTTATCTGAAAAAAGTGAGGTGGCTCATAAATGATCTGGAAAAAGGAGTACAAAGTGAGGTTGCAAAATTTGCAGATGATACAAAACTACTCAAGATAGTTAAGTCCAAAGCAGGCTATGAAGAGCTACAAAGGGACCTCATAAAACTGGGTGACCAGGCAACAAAATGGCAGATGAAATTTAATGATGATGAATGCATAATAATGCACATGGGAAAACATAATCCCAATTTTACATATAAAATAAGAGGATCTAAATTATCTGCTACCATTCAAGAAATAGATCTTGGAATCATTGTGAATAGTTCCCTGAGAACATCCATTCAATCTGCAGTGGCAGTCAAAAAAGCGAACAGAATGTTGGAATCATTAGGAAAGGGATAAATAAGAAGACAGAAAATATTGTATTGCCTCTAGATAAATCCATGTTAGGGCCACATCTTGAATACTGTGTGCAGATCTGGTCACCCCATCTCAAAAAAGATATATGGGAATTGGAAAAGGTACAGAAAAGGGCAACAAAAATGATTAGTGTATGGAAAAGCTTCCATATGAGGAGAGATTAATAAGACTGGGACTTTGCAGTTTAGAAAAGAGACAACTAAGGGGAGTTTGATAATGGTCTATAAAATCATTATTGGTGTGGAGAAAGTAAATAAGGAAGTGTTATTTACTCCTTCTCATAACACAAGAACTAGAGGTCACCAAATGAAATTAATAGGTAGCAGGTTTAAAAGAAACAAAAGGAAGTATTTCTTCACACAACACACAGTCAACCTATGGAACTCCTGGGCAGAGGATGTTGTGAAGGTCAAGACAGTGTTCAAAAAAGAACTAGATAATTTTCTGGAAGATAGGTCTATCAATGGCTATTAGCCAGGATGGACCGGGATGGTGTCCCAAGCCTTTGTTTTGCCAGAAGCTGGAAATGGGCAACAGGGGATGGATTAGTTGATTATTACCTTTTCTGTTCATTCCCACTGAAGCACATGGCATTGGCCACTGTCGGAAGACAGGATACTGTGCTAGATGGACTTTTGGTCAGACCTAGTGTGGTTATTCTTATGAGTTGCTGCTTGGTCAATGAAATGAGATGGTTAAATTGTGCTTTTGGTTTTGTAATATCAAATCATTGACTAAGCACTTACAACCTGTGCATGAGTACTTTGTATCGTTCGAAATCAAAAGAAAATAAATAAATAACAGGGAGTGATGGGATTCTGAAAACACTGTATTGGGTTCAAAAGACAGGCTAGTTACGATCTACTTAATGAGCTATAATGGATAGAGAATGGATTAGGTATAAAATGCAAATCTGTAGTTTGAAAAGGCCTGGCTCTGTGTACTGCTCAGATCTGCTATGTACTGCAGTAAACTTTAGCAGGGGCTATCAAACAGGTTAAAATGTATAAAACACCTTGAAATCACAAAACTTCAACTTGGAGATTTTAATGGAAAACAAATAGTTCAACTTCCTACTCAGTTTCAGTGTGAATCAGAAGGTATTCAGTTTTATTACCTTAGGATAAGAATGACAAAAGTGGATGTAAGGACTCCAGACTCAGATTACAGGGGTTGCTTCAGACTGCTAAGCAACAAGACAGACATTCATGCTAAAAGTACGATTGACTGATATAAGAGCATTCGAAGAGGTCATACTCTCTCACTAGCTGTGCTGAAATGACAATAAGACTATAGCAGGATGACTAAGAAAAGTGGGCAGATTAATAGCAGCCTCTTCAGTGACATCAGGTACATAAAGGATGTTTTCATTTTTGTGTGCAGAAAGTGGTTAGCAGGATCCTATATAATACGTAATTCCAATATAATAAGTGTCCTTTGTTTGAACATCCAAGGTCAGGACAACAGGAAAGCATAACATCAAGTAACACATTTTGAGGGGATGGCTCCAGAGCAGCTGGTTAGCTTCCATGATGAATGAGAATTACAGCAGTTTTCAAGAAACCAACAGAAGGCTAGCAGGGCCCTAATCAGCTATAACATCAGTAGTAAAGATCTAAGGAGACCAGAGCATTTCCAAAACTACAAACTTCTCTGGGCTTTAGTTTTAATAATTATAACTGTGACAGCTGTACAGTGTGGGTACATGACTGGAATTCGTTGGAGTTATTGACATATGGTGCTATTGGAAGGAATCCTGTTTGGCATGAAGAGAACATAAAACTAACCCCCAACAACTGGGGCTGCAGTGCATGTCATCACGTCTCAAATTAAAGCGGCAAAGATAGCACTTTGACAGATTAACAGTCAGCAAATGACAAAATATCATTTGAATAATGTTACTGCCACACCTCAGCGAAAAGCTCTGCAAGGTCAGAAGGGAAATGTAGGTTAACTAAAGAAAGGAAGCTGAGTGTGTTTGGGTCCTGTGAACCTGTTCTAATTAAAGTATGGAAACTTTCTAGCTGCTCAGGTAGCAACAGTTATCCTCCTGCAATATTCATTTGGTGATGACTCCATGAGAAATGGTAGCAGCCTAAGGGTTAAATGCAACTCCCAGATGTGCTGAACTATTCATTGAGGTAGGTGCTACTATCTCGGAGCTGTAGACTGAACATCCATTCTTTGTTCCGTATGTTTAGTTTTAATTAAAAGCAGTCAGCCCATGACACTGGGCCAAATTCATCATGGACCATAGTGGACACAATGCTGTCAAATGCACTAGAGCAGTGGCCCCTTACCTCAATGGGAATTTGTCCAATTGCTCTGTGATAAAACATACATGAAAAAAGTAGAAGAACAAGTTGGTTTCATTTAATTAAATGACTAAGCAATTCTGAACAACCCCTTTCCGCAAGGATTTTTCTTGCTGAGGAGAGTGGTTGAACCATAGGGCCAGGATAGGAACTATAATTTTGCCTCACTTTTCCCCCCAACACTGAATTGTGCTATGCAGAAATAAAATTCTTGTCATTTTCATTTTTTTTAATATGCTAAATTTGCCATTATGGGTAGCTCTCACATATGAAATTCAGGGACACATACTAATCTATTCATTTACCTTGTAAATGGCAGGCCACATTTGCAAACTAAACTACTGTATGTTGTCTTTAACAGGATGATGTGTTTCTTATTCTCCCCAGTACAAAAAAATGTGAATTATGGAAGATATCAAGGATTTGTTTTGTTTGGGGTTTTTTGTTTGTTTTTGTTTTTTAATTATACATGCAAACCTGTGCTGAAAGCTGTGGTTGAAACTGGCAACAATTTAGAATTAAACCTGAAATGCAATGTTTGCTGTGCTTAGGTAGACAACGGTCTGCAAAACATGAGTGACTTTAGATAATGTACCCTACTGACAGCAGCAATTCACATTTACTTTCCAGCCAACATGATATTTACACATCAAGTGGCAATGACTCACAGAAAGTAGATACCATTGATACAAATGGTAAAGAGAAGCAATAATATCTTTAACGTCACCAGGACATGACTGTGACTACTGACTGAAGTCGTCTTTTCAGCTAAGATTCACCTATGTAAGGTTCATATTAATCTCCTATATTTCTTTACTCTGAAGTATTGTAGGGCTTCCTCCTCCAGCATCCACTGGTTTTCCAAGACACTCTTCTTTCAATTTCTGTTTATTCCTCAGGAAATGTTTCTGATGTTCTTTATGTTTGAGAGGGAGAGTGGGGAAAAAAACCTTTATTATGGTAATGTGACAGCCATCTCACAAAAAGCAGTCTATTAGGGGGAAAAATGGGCCCCGATACTGCAAAACTAATACAGAGTAGCTAAAAGAACACAAGTTTCTATAGTCAGTATAGTCTCTATATATTTTCACGAATGTTGAACAACAATTAAGTTGGTTTCCAGTACATTTCGAACTCTGTCTTAACGGGGGTCCTCAAATGTGTTAAAAAATACCATATGGGATTTAGTGCTTTTGATTAGAAATCCATTAATGTGGGACAACTGCCTTTTCCAGAAGAAAGGCATTTCTAATAGGAGAAGGCTGCTATTATTTATATGAGCTAAAATCATCCTATTTTACTGATTCCTTTAGACTGATTCCAGCTGCAACAGAAAACAAGCGTATCTTTACAAAGAAATTATTAAATTACTGGAGACTTTAATCTAACATCACCCAAGTGTTCATGTACGAAGTCCACAGCAGAAACTTTAGTCACTGGAAGTGTACACTGTGTAGCATATTTGCTAATGGAAGAAGCAAGAGATTGGCCTTTTTCATTAAAATATTTGGAATCAGGAGTTCAATCCAGGTTTGACAGTGGTAACGTCTGTATGTGCCATTTTAAGTGATAATCTAATCAACCATCTAGTTTTCCAGTGCAAAATGAATCAGAGCAATGAGATGAGTATAAACATCCCCTGTCCCCAGGATCCTTTCCCGCCTTGGTTAAAATGTGTCCACTTAATGACCAGATTTTCAAAGATGTGCGCAAAACTGCATGCCCAGTTTGCACATACAGTCATGATTTCTGTCTATATGCAAGTGCAGTCACAGTAGTTACATTTGCAGATCTCACGTACAAGGTACACAGTTGGAAAATCTCTCTTTAAACCTGTAAGGATAGCATTGTAGAATGGATATTCCAAGGGCAACTGTCCTCAAGTCACTGTATGTGATGATTAGACATGAAATATAAAATAATGTCTAAAAAGGAAAATGCAGTTACTTCCTCCAGTGGGTAAATAAAGTGGATTAAACAAGGTAATTATCTCCATCCAGTTCTCTAGCTAGCCAGTCAAAATGGGGTTAAACAGGGCAGTGGCCTAAAGTTATTCTGAGGCAAGATTAAGTCACCATCATCAGATCTGCAATAATGGTCAAGATATGACAGGCCACATTCTCAAATGGAAGCTGTCCTTAAAATAGAATATGCTACAGTATAATGTGATGAAGAAATGTGAAACATAGAGTGTCAAATGGAGAAAAATGCAATCAGTTCACTGACTCTAAACTGAAGAATTAAAGGCGGCAATAGCCTTGAGGAATGCAGGCACTTCTGATCTTTCTTACAGCATGGGCTGCCTGCATTCCCCTTGTAAAACTGTAAATAATCAGAATCAATGGGAGCCTCAAGAAGTATCACGAACTTGAAAAAAAATTTTTCCCAGGTACACAGACCAAAAAAACCCAAACCCAAACATTCCCAGGTTGTACAATTATTATTGTGATTATTAGAAAATGAAAAAAGCACAGATCCTGGGCCAAATTCTGTCTTGCACTGATGTCAGAGAGGTTTGCAGGATGTGCTGGGGACATCATTTGGCCCATGATGTTTTACTGATTAAGAGAGAACATCTCAACTACAGCTTCTCCCCTCAGAGAAAACCCTCCAACAATCCCCTCAAGCATAAGGATTAGGTAAAGCCACTCAGGGAATCAGAACCAATACCATGAGAGCAATCCCAGCTAAGTCAACTTAAGACTCAAAACTGTATCATGAAACCCTGCCACAAAATTCCCCTCATCAAGATGGAGGGTAAGTTCTGGTCAACAAAGCAGTGTCATGAGTATTTCCTGTTCTCTCTACTACAGTATGAAGGAGAAAGCCACTTTCAGATTTTCTCTGCCCTGCTCAAATTCATCACCAGAAAGATCACAGATGGGAAGGGGGCTGGTCCAGTGACAACAGCTGGACCTCCAAGATGCTGCTGAAGGCATCCTGGAAAGTCATTGATGAGAGGAGTTGGGTGCCTGATATTGGAGGAGCCATGTGAAGGTCTCAGCTCACCATTCCTAAGACACTAAAGTTAAGGGGATCCTCCTCCCGCTCCCCGCCCCCCACCAAGATCTATGGGTGAGAAAAGGAGAGCTAAGCTTCAGAGAAGGAGTTTCTGGTAGGGGTGTTTATGATTTGCTACTCAGATGTCTGAATATGACCTGATTATCAGCCGCCCGTACCCTGCCCATCTAACTAAATAACATTCCTACACATCTCGCTTGGTGGACTGGCTTGAAGCATTATATATTGCCACTAAATTCAAGACTACCTTTGGGATTTCCGTTCCCTAAGTCAGCAGAAGCTTAGAGTATCGCAGAGATGACCCAACTGTCAGTTTCTTGGGGGAAAGGCTTTGCTCATGTTGCTCTTGAAGTGAGTGATGGAGGAGCACTAGAAACATCCTCATTGATAGAGGCCGACAGTTTCCTTTATTGTCCAGGGTTAGAACTGCATCAGATACTATATGGAACTGTAAAAATATCTGAACAGTGACCAGTTCTTATGCCTTACATGGAGGGTAAGAGTAATGGAATAAAGAGGGAAAATGGCAAATAGGATGGGTAAAATATTACCTCCCTTCAGTATTGCTGTTTGGATCCCCTAATGCTAGTTGACCTTTCATATTCTAGGCCTGACTGGGAGGAGGACAGGACACACAACTAGACACCTGCTTTATAAACAGAATGCCCACTTAATAACCATCTTACATTTACTGCAAATAACATTTTCAAAGTGAAGAGTCCTAAAACACTTTACAACTACAAAGCTTTCATTAGGATCACACCACCGACCAGTGAAATATAGCTACCTCTGCATGTTTGACAACACAGAGCAAAATCACACGGCTCTTTAGAATAAGACGTGAAGCAAACCTTCACCAGCTAGAACTGCAAGAGGAATTTAGGCTGGCAGATTGTAATTACCTTAACTCTTACAAAGTGTGCCATGAAATATGTAATGACCACATTTGTTCAGGACCTCTGTTTTACACCTCATCTGAAAGATGCTGCCTAACAAGGAGATAGAGAACCAGATCATACAGTAATGATCAGAGGGAAGAGCGCCACCTATTGAACAACAAGGATTGCTTCCTATAGCATTTACATGTGCTTTAAACCACACACATCCAAATATTTACCTGCTTGACTGGTGGAATCTCACCGGGTTCACAGCCCAGTGAGTTATGGCCACATGGTCAACCATTGACAAGGATAGGTGTGTCAAACCATCAAGCACTTTATTACATGCAACTACATTCCAGAGTGCAGACAGGGTAGCACAATGATCTGTAGTATTTGTTTCTTAAAAAATATTGATACAGATCTTTTCAATAGGTAATGAAGATCTGAATTAAATGTTTTAACCCCTTTTTAAAAAGTTGGATTTCTTTAGAGTGAATATTTTCAAAAGACCAGCATTAATACATGGTTTAATTTTCTTGTCACATACTGTATACTGACTTTCATGATTATGTTCCCATTGTGTTTTGGAGATTGTTGCAAATGCCAACACAGAAGGGTAGTGGGTGTTTTACCTCTAACTAATGGCAGCATTTACTAGCCTGAAGATCTCTTCTTATATCCATCTAATAAACTGGTTTGTCAGTAGATAATACTAAATTCCATGTGACACACTTGAAAACTAAGTGCCATACCCAGAATATATTTTCATTTCAGTGCACAAGGATTTATACTTGGAGCTCCTATTATCTTTAATGGGAACTCCATGCGTAAATCACTGAGTACCAAGAAAAAAATAAGCCCCCAGATGAAGACAGCTAAGAAGTAGACAAGCCCCTGGGAGGAATAGCTTCCTAAACAATCTTTTGGGGGAATTTTCTGGGTGGTTTTCTTTGCAAACACAGGAAGGGTCTGGGAGCCACAAAAGGTCTGTCAAATGCAGTGGGGGTTGAATATAATTTTTTTCTTTCTTTCAAGCATGCCTTTGAGCTTTGTAAATACACACTATGGTTTTAAGATTTTTCAAAAGTGGTTATATAGCAAATTTGAATGATTAATGATCCAAGACATTTTCACGTTATTTCTCTATTTTCAACATAAATAGAGTGTAAAGGGGGTTTAAAACTTTAATGAATTGAACTATATGAGTAAAGAGTGTTAATCATTTTAATTGCCCAGTAGCCTGAAATTAGATTTAATGGTCTGATAATGTATCTTTAAAGGAATACAACCCTGCTCTATAAAAAAAATCCCTTCCAAACCAATTCTAATAATTTCTATTTATCTTTTATGACATTAACTGTTATACCAGTCTGCCGACAGACAGCCTTACGCTCACATTTAGTTTAAATGTGGTGCAGTATAGTTTTTCATTATCATTAACGTGCTCCTGGTGGGCAGAGTGCAATGCAGTGGCACTGGTCACACTTCATTGCTTTATCTCATGTGACAAAGAGAGATGATGTGCTTCAGTCCAGGCCACAAGATGAAAGCAAAAGGTGGCCATGGAAAACTCCCCCTGCTGCCTAGGAACAGCATAAGGGCTGCATCGTGTGACTTGCTAACAGCACGAAGGGGCAGACAAATAGATTTTCCTCTATATTTATAACCAGCATCATTCTTCCTTTCAGGCCTTTCAGTGCAGGTAGCTGTTTTATATGAAATGAACAATCTTTATAGACGTACCAGAGCCATAACAAGGCTGATTTTCAGCGAGGCTGAGGTATATAACTCTTACAGAATTGTCAGGCTTCTTGCTCAACAAATCAAGCCTAACTTATGATGTTTGCAGTGTAATTTTTATTCCTGTTTGACTAGCCAACTACCCGGTGGTAATAGGATGTTAGAAAAGGGCAGCAGCAATGTTTGTACATGCCATGATTGATAGGCAAACTCTGCATTTTTCATTTATATCTCCTGATTCCAAATCAGTTAAGTTTAGGAAAAATGAAACAAAATGGCAAGAAAAATGCTTGTAGATTGCAGCCCAGCTCTCTCGTAGATCTGAGTTCAGCCCACATCTGCTAGGATTGTCTGGAAACATTAAGATATCTAAATGAAAATCAATACTATATGTGCCAGCATTTACTACCAAGAACAAGTATCAAGAGACCTCAGCTAATCAGGCTTTCAAGCTTGTACCTGAGACATAGTCTGAACCCCAGGGGTGTCCTAATTGGCCCAGGCTAATCATAGAAGAGTTAAATTTATAACCAGGAAAGACATCTTGTTTTTCTAACCAGTCATCATTTTGAAGCTGAAAGTCTCACCTGTGTGGTAGCAGATGCATGTTGATAGCCACCAGTCATGCAAGAACTGCTTCTCATCTGTCAAAGGTAAAGGAAAGACTAATTTACTGTCTTCCATAAAAACAGCCAAGCACATTTAAGCTTTTGGTGGCTATATAGTACTATCAAACCTTTCACATGGACTGCATATTTTCTCCACTTAAAGCTCTCCATTTAACGCTCATGTATTAGAACATAAAAGGGTGATGTTTTAGAGCTAAAATCCCCTATACGCACTTTGATCTCACACTCAAATTCAGTGTGGGGGGGGGAGAGGAGAAATACATTTCCAAACCAAATATTGTTAATTATATTAAAATTTTACTTTCTTTTTTCTGCATACACACAGAGTGATCATACTTTGGAATGTTTGTAGAAACTAACACATTGTGGCTGAGTTTATCTTCATAAGGTACAATGAAGTAGCTGTTAATGCTATACTGAGCTAAAAAAAAACAAAAAAAACACCACACCAGACTGACGAAAACCATAATGCATCAAGGGACTGGGATTCCTAATATTTTCATTTTGGATGCCAACTGTGAGCATGTTTTGTATTATTTTCAACAAATTAAACAAAAATATGCAAAATATTTATAAAGCTCTGTCTTCCATTTTGGGCTTCAGCAACTTAATAGTTTTGCATAGATTTAAAAAAAACAGAACAAGAGAAGTGATGAGAAACTTGGAAGTTGAAAACCTACGGAGTTGCATGTTTTCTTCAAAAGCACACAGGAGATGCACATCCACAAGAAGTTTAACAACATTATGTAGCTTCTTTGTGTCTTGTATTTTTAATGTGTACTTCTTAAAACAAAACAATAGTTGTCAAATATTGTATTCTTTTCTCACCATTGTTAATGGTTTCCTAGACAGTGCTATCATGGCATGTGGTGATCAATGAAAGCTTGTTTCTCACATGCCATGATGTTTCCCTGGGATTCTCATCTCTCACTAGTGCATGCTGTGAAACTGTGTCAGTTCTTTTACATCTAAGGCACTCTCTTGTCCTCCATGATGTAAGCTACAGTGTTATCTTTCTGAATCAGTCTTTATTTCTTCGTCATTGCTTTAACTCCTATAGAATGAGAAGGCTATCTTTATCTTCCCTTCCATTCCCAGGTCTAATATCTCTTCTTGTGCTTGTCTGAGTGCACGATACAGTGAACAATATAATAAACCAACATGAAGATGGTAGTGGTTTTCAGAAAAATCTACACAAATCTGCAAGAGAAGGAAGACAGGTGGGGCCTTATCCAAAACTGCTCAATTCCTAGTTTGGGTTTGTATTTTAAGGCCAGGTAACACATGCAAATTTAACGAGGCACAGCTGAAAGAGAATCTCTCTACAAGCAGCTGGTATTCTCACCCTGATCCTAATGATGCATACACAAAATAGGGTCCAAACTTAGAGTCCTCCTTCCTTTGGTTTGGCTTTCTTGGCGATTTTAACAACCAACAAAATATAGCCTAAGCTCATTCCCCAAGCTTGGCTGTTCTTAGCGTTTTCCCCGCAGGACTCCTACTCTCTTCCCCAGACACACTCCAAATCTCCTTACGCTCTGCTTGATGCTAGCAGACCAATATGCCATGAAACAGAGGAAGATGATTTCAGCACTAGGAGCCTTCCACTGGGGATATCCTACCTCCAAGTCAGCCGGGGTGAAACCCTGCCACAAATCCAGTCAAGAATAGAACTCTCATTGATTTAACTGAAGTCAGGATTTCACCCCGAGGGTTCGAATGTAGGGAGTGTTACAATCCTGCAACCTCTACATTCTGCCAACCTTATAGAGGGTTCTGGTCCTGCAGGGTGAATGTCACTGAATGCTGAGTGCCCATAAAATAGATACTCCCCTTTGCCAGGACAAATGAATTTTCAAGGCTGAAGGACCATAGTGAGACTGTTGACACAGGGAGGGAATGACATCTCAGGTCCTCAGGATTCAAATCATAAATGTTTTAAATAAAGGCTGGCCAGGAGAATGGAAATATGTGGAAAGCTCTGACAACTTCTTCAGAATTTTTTCCCTGAAACTCTCAAACTCTCTGGAACATTCCAAGAAAAATCTCACTTCATCAGTAGTTTTGTAGGATATTTATGAAGAATACAGCTAAGGGAACACCTGAAATATGAGAACAAAGTAGACCATAAGGAATTCTACAAGGCAAAAAGTATTGTCCCTACTTAACTTGATTATGGATGCAGTTTGATCATTGACTAGTTAATTCAAAGAGTTGTCAATATGGGATAAAACAAGAGCTGGTCAAGAATTTTCCAAAGAAACATTTGTCATAAAATTCCAAGTCATCAAAGCCAAAATGTTTCCCAGAAACATTATCTTTTTCACCAAACTTCCATGAAAAATGGGCAGGTTTCCATTGGACCTGCCTGGCTTCCTGCCCCCTCGTCTCACAGGCTGCTGGGGGATCCTGGGCTCCCATGGTCTGTGGCTTTGCAGACTGCCTCAGAAGTGGGGGCTTTCAGCTTCCTCCCATTGAGCCCTGGCTCTAGCAGGGTCTAAGCTCCCAGCTCCGCAGCAGGAGGCATTAAAACCCTGAAAACCAGGGCTCAGGACAAGGCACTCAGGGTTTCCAGGCTCCCTGCTGCACAGCCAGAAGTCTGGCACCCCTGTGATACTCAGTTGGAGCCACAGCTCTCAGGACTTCTAGACCCTTGCTGTGCAGTGAGGAACTCCCTGACTCTGGAAGACTTTCCAGGCTGTCCCCAATGCCTCAGAAGCAGACTGGGGAGCCCCCTGGAGTTGGTGGCAGGAAGTGAGGCATCCTCCAGGGTTCAGGCAGCTGGCTTCTGTGTTTCATTTCAAAACCATCAGCATCATCATTACATACAGCCTAGAACAGGGAGTAGAGTCTGCACCACAAAAGGTCCACACAGGGGCTCCGGTGAACACCTGGAATGGGGGTAGACTGCTTTTGATGATCTTCATGTAGTCAGGAGTTTGGGGGTCCAGCAAACACCATAGCATTTTAGAGCAGCTGCTACTCTTCAAGCAGCCAGAAAGGAAGAGCAGTGCTTGCTGACTCTGCTGCAGTTAGTTTAGCCAGGGCCTCAGTATACTGCTACTTCAATTTGGGTGGGCTGAGGTCTGAGAAGGGAAGCCTCAGCCCTTGCCATTCCAGCTGTAGGGTCTTTATGCAAGGAGACTTCCTGCCATTCCAACAAAGAGCTATTGAGTAGAAGAGTCCAGATTGCTGCCACTACCCCAAGACTATGCACAGACTTGTGCTGGTGAGGGCCCTGCACTTGGGAGATAAGGATATGTGTGTGTGTGTGTGCGCGTGCGTGCGCAATCTTCCCAGATTGCCTTAGTCCAGCTCTAAGAGCACTGATTTGATTTTAGCTTGGCTCCTACAACGCTTCAGAACATTTTCTCTCTTGCTTACCTTAATGTTTATTCTCTTTACTTGCCATGCCCCTTCCAACCAGCATATTTCTCCCTTGCTGTACACACTTTTCTTTAATTGTAAATCTCACTTGTAGTATTTTCACTAGTTGGCATGTATGCCAACAGTACATGCAAGAAGCTAATTCTTTTATTTTTATATTCTGTAAGACACAGATTGAAATCATATGCACAATTTACTATCTTTTCTTGGTAATTTCACACTAGGCTGCTGTGTGTGTTAAACAAAAGTTGGCAATGTTATTAATGCAGATGTGTAGGTGACAATTTGAGTTTTGCTTTGACTTTCCTATTTTGTATCCTTTTGCTTTGTATATGCTAGAGTGCAATAAAAACACTTTAAAAATAAGTATGTCATTCCAATGAGCAACATTGAAGTGCTTTAGACATGGACAAACTGACCTAGAAGTACAAACATTACAATCAATGGTCAAAATATAATTTTTCAGTATATCATTTAGATGACGGGAGTTGTTCAACATTTACATCCTTTTTGCTACTATGTTAGTTTTAGCATATCTGGCTGCAGAGCAAATAAGACAGCATTGCAGCATGAATGCAGCATTGCAGCTATTCTCTGCAACCAGAAAGGCCAGGAACTTTTATATAAATGGAAGTTTGGATCCCTTAGAAAACAGCAATATTTGAAGAATACCATTCTGTGCTTACGTGTTTCTGTTACCCCTGCTTATGTCTGATAAGCACTGTTTACTCATGGTATCTACTCTCTCCTTTGGTGTGTTGCTGTGCTGTCTACCTACTAATCAGTTTTAGTCTTCATATCATAATATTCAGATAAATATAAAGAGCTGGATCTCTAACAAGATCCAGCCCCTTAGTGACATACAGGCAGTGAAAAGGGGTCGAAACCGGCTGCAAATAGCTAGCAGATTATTCCTTTGGCACAAGAAAACAACCTATTTGTGCTCCAAGCCCCACTGCTGACCCAGCACTCTCTTAATGCAGAGGGTAAGTCATGGCTAAGGATAAAGCACAGCAGAGCTCCCTACATCTATCCTCCATTGGCGCAGGCTCGATGGAAGGCCCACACACCAATGGTAGCTCTCATAGCTGCCTGTGAGCTAGGAATAAGCAAAAGAATTAGGGAGCTGGAACTAGCTCACTGAGACTCCATGCTCTTTCCTACATCAGGAATCTGCCTTTGGATCATACCATCCTAGTTAGTTCTGCTACGAAGCATGAGTCTACACTACAGCACTACAACTGCACAGCTGCGCCACTGTAGCAAGTCTGGTGAAGACGCACTGTGCTGATGGGCAAGTGCTCTCCCGTCAGCATAATTACTCCACCTCCATGAGAGGCAAAGCTATGTCGGCAGGAGAAGCTCTCCAGCAGACATAGTGCCGGTGTGGACAGCGCTTAGGTCAATGTAACTTATGTTGCTCAGGGATGTGTCACATGTTTACATCTACTAAGTAGACCAGAGATAGCTTAGCAGAATATTTTGAATACATGCAACAAAATCCTTAAAACCCAAATTCTGCTATTAGTTATGTGCTCAACCTAAGACAGGGCGTGGTCCGACACTTTGACTGTCCATCTCCTGCTTTATCTGCCCTTCCATGACCATTGCAATTCTGTGTAATGTTTTCACATCATTCACTCTTACCTGTACTTCAGTATTATTAGAGCATTTATTAATGTTGAGGCACAATCTTTGGACATTTTGTAGAATTCAATTTTTCTATGTCTAATAATGCAGATGGATTTTTTTTATTTAAACCGGAATAATCTTGGCATTACTCATTTGCCATTATCTTTTCAACATACTTTTATAATTAGCCCAGTTGTGTCAAGTTCTTTGTTGAAAACAAATCTAACTGCTCCACTGTTGTCTCTCTTCTTTTGGCAGCGGAGGCTTTTGTTCTTTGATTGCATGGTGTAATTCCACTACTTCTTCTCATTTTTCTCTCCATAACCTAAAAATTTGGAGTTAAGATAATATATTATGGGACACTTTGGCTAAGATCAGTGATTGAAAACAGCCTCTTATTATTGACGGAACACTTTTTTCCATTAACTGGCATAGTTCTAGGCTCACTGGGAATAATGTTACAACTTAAGTTTGTAATCAAAGAGAAGACACCTACAGAGGTCATCCCACCCA
The DNA here is from genome assembly GCF_025201925.1 of Gopherus flavomarginatus. Lineage (NCBI taxonomy): Eukaryota > Metazoa > Chordata > Testudines > Testudinidae > Gopherus > Gopherus flavomarginatus. The sequence goes on along the minus strand of NC_066630.1, from coordinate 21,719,474 downwards.
TTAAAACCAAGCATTTGTTTACCATTTGTTTATTTTTAATACTTTTTATACCTAGCCAAGTTGTTTGATTTACTACCAAGAATATATTTAATAGTGAAAGGCATACTAAGAAAGTAAAGTTTACAAAGTCAAATTAAACAATGTAAAAAGATGTAACAAGGAAAAGAGAAAGAGTAAAGTTACATTTTGCCCTCATTGAGTAAAAGTCATATTTTTTCAGATTTAAATTTGCCTAACAAAAAATTTTTGTAAAAGACAGACAGACAACCTAGGAAACTGAATCCTTCACTTAGACACCAAGAAGAGATGGCATAGGCAGCCCTGGGACATGGCCTTTCCAAAAGAGAATGCAAAAACTGCTGGTACGCTACTAGAGCTCTGGCCACAATTCTAGAATTGCCTGGTGTTTCCCCAAAGGGGATTTGAGGTGAAACAGAACTATTCAATAACTTAGTCCTGCCTTGAGTGCAGGGGACTGGACTAGATGACCTCTTGAGGTCCCTTCCAGTTCTGTGATTCTATTTTGCCATTTCATTTGCCACTGTTAGGTTCAGAGCTCACATTCAATTAAATTTACTCTTATTTTTTCAGAGGTATGTGCACACTTGGAAGGATGGTGGGGCATCAATTCACATATGGAAGATTTTCTTAGCAGACACAGGAGCAAAAAAAATGGATATTCATTTATTTGTTTTGTTCATTTATTTATTTACAGAAGCTTAAACTTGGGGGGTGTATTCAATTAAAATGAAACCCCTCCTGCTCATGACTTTGAGCATTGATTTTTGTGTGCTCATTCAGTCCTTACTATCTGTTCTGAGGCTTCTCACAAGGAATGCAAAAAATGGTGCTCATTGTGATAGTACTGTATGTACACTGTACATGAAAATCTAATACAGATCACCATACTCATTTCATAATGAAGAGTCATTAGATAACAATTACTTATCAAATATACACCATTGTCCTAACAGTGCAAGGTTTCACATTCTAATGCCAACCTCCTAAATTTATTTTTGAAGTACTTTTATATAAATACTACCAACAGTATTTTAAAGTTCTCATAATATATTATACTTTGATGAGGAGCTGCCATTTTGTGTAATTTATTCCAATGTACAGAATTTATCTGGGCCTAAATGCTAATTTGTGGCCTTTTCTTCTCTTAGTTTATCTTCTTTTGTCTTCTTGAATTCTTTGTTCATCTTTTGTCTGTCACGTTCATGCTGGTATCTATCCTGTTGCCTACAAAATGGCTCCACATTAGGTCTTATCAGCTGAGCCTTATCAGTTGACTTCACTGAGAATTGTGGGTGCTCAGCACTTGAGAAAATGAGGCCCTATGTCTTTAAGGTGCTATGCTCAGAATACTTTGTTTCATTGAGCTGAATTCCATTGTGTTGTGCTACTTATTTACAACATAACATCCTTAAGCAGAGTAAAAACGTGGATAAATTCTCCCTGTTCAAAATGTTTCCTGCAGCTCTATTTACACTATAATCCTCTTCTAATACACAAAACTACTAAAACCTTTCAAAGATCTCTTGCTTTCATTACAAAGTCCTTGACTGCATTCATCTCAGTTTAAAATACTGCAGTGCTAAAACAAACCAAAAATTTCTTTAGGAAAGGCAGCTTAAATGACAAAGTGTTAGCACCTTTACCACACATGAAATGAACACAACACTGAATTGGACACAGCTTTTAAAACAGATTTCAGTAAAGAATCGCCTTTTATTAAGCCAGCTTTATAGGAGAAATCTGGATGCAATTTAAAACATAATTAAAAAGTTGACAAGACATACATTTTATGGCAGTTAGCATTGCTTCTCACTCTGACTTTGAGTGTTGGATTTTGTGGAGGTTTCGGTTCTGTGGGCTTTTTGTTTTGTTTACTCACTGGTTAAAGTCCAGTAATTTCATCAGTTAATGGAAATGTTTGTATCACATTTACAGAATTCATAATCTTGTCACTTTATCCATATACATCACTAGCATTGTACAGCTATATAATTTTTTTTAAAAAAACAGCGCATTCTCTTAAACAGCAGCACTTTTCACAACGGCTGCAGTCTTGATTCAAATGGTTTGGGATGATGTATTTATAAAACACAGCTATACAAAAGTCATTGTATAATATACGGGGATTTTCTTTCATTGAAATGCTCCTCTTAGAAATACTTCATGAAGGCTTTAAAGTAACCTTCTACATTTCGTTTTGATAAAGGAAAAAGAAAGAAAATTTTCACATTGTGGATTCAGTCAGGCGGAGGACATGACTTGTGTAATCCTAATAAATCAGAGCATTCCCGTGTGGCAGAAGCAACAGGGGAATAGTGTAAGAGCAGTGCTGCATGTTGACCTAAGCAAGAGCTTATCGAGAAATGATGTCCTCTTAAACAGACTCCTGTAGAGATGTTCTGCATTTCCTCTGACAAATTGTAAGTGCCCCTGACTGTAACATTCCTAACAAAATAGGGCTGATTTAGCAATGCACAAACTGCCCATTATCTTACTGCATAAAAAGGCCATTTAAAGCAAAGCCTTAGGACACTGGCCCATTGGAAAGAGTACATCTGAAAAATTACCCCCATCTGGTGCCACCAAAGCTGTTGACTACCCTAGGGAAAATACCTCATTTATGAGACAGACAAATGTTCACTCTAATTGGTTAAAAATTGCCATTTTTCTTATATAACTTTTATAACACTTCAAATCAAACATATTTAGCTTAAAAAAACAACCCTGAAATACCATATTTCAGTTTGCAGCTACCATTGGCTTCCTCTGTCTCTCATGTTATGTCCAAGTGCAATTAAAAAGCACACCCCTCTGAAACAATGCCTGAAAGATTAAACAATCTATTTTAACAAACTGTTCCTCTCTGTAAACTTTGCATGCCAAGATTACAACCTGTCATTATCTTCCCAAGAGACAGAGTACCTTTTTAAAAAGTATCTCTAATGAGATCTACAAATCTATGTTCAAGACAGCTTACTTTATTGTGTTTATAAAGATAAAAATATTTTAAATAGGTTATGGCTCTTGGGACTGATAGAAACACAACGAGGGGTAAGGTCACTCTGAAATGTTAATAAAAGTTTTCATAAAATATGATGGCTCTCAAAGAGTAATGTTTGGGTGTAAAAAATAACTATAAAAGTATATTTTCTGCTGTGGTAAACACAGAGTTTTTCTGTGTCTAGCTGATCCTCCAAATTCGTCATTTAGTATATTGGTGGACACTTCCAGCTGTTTGACTACCCACCTGGGATTATATTACTATTAGTTGATGCAGCATATTTTCCTGAGCTTCACCCACTATATTACAAGTTTCTTTAGAAGAGAAGCACACTACATTGCTTTGGCCATTATATTAATACATTACTTCTCATTTTAATAGTCAATCTGTCTGCCAAGGAGTGACATCCACAAAAAGTGAATGTACAGTTATCCTAATCAGATAGGAGGGTATCCTGTTAAAAACCATAAAGAATTATGCCTTTTTATCCTGGTGGCATAGCTTCTTAGATAAGAAGCTGCAGAAACCATAGGAAGAACTAGTGAAATCTAGAGGCTAACTCTTTCCAAGTTAAAGCCACTTATTTCTTTTATTTCCTGTTCTCCAAACCTCAGGTTTTATTGTTCAGTACTTTTATTCAACAAGCCCAAAGGAACTGCATTTTTCCTAGCAGTATTTTCTAGACTACAAATCAAATGAAGTGAATGAAATAACCTTCAGATATTGGAATGCAGTGTTTAGACATAATGCAAGAGAGTATGCTGATGCATCCCAATATATGCACAGCTTTTTAAAAAGGAGAGACCGAGAGAATAAAGAAAATAGGCATCTCTGTAGGAAACTCCATCAGTAGCAGGTATCAGCACTTCTATGTATATATAAATATACAGGCATGCACATTTTCGTCCATGGGATGCTGTTTCTTTCTTTTTAAAATTTGTTCCTAACAATGTAAAGATTTTTTTTAATTAATTGAAAAATGTATTTCATTACAACATTAAGGCCTTGTATTACAAACACTAAAGCCAATCAGATGACAACAGTGTAAATGAGGACACAGTTTGGGCATTACCAATTTACAATCTTGTGATCCTCCTGTACAGAAGGGAAGAAAAACTTTTAAAAACACAGAAGTTACTCAGTATACAGAAACTTCTCTTCAGCTCACAACAGAGCAAAAGCTATATTAATCCATGGCAAAAAGGATGTTTTCCAATCAAACTGAAGAGTCGTTAGAGTAACGCCATGTAATGGGGTGCACTCACCTTACGTGAGTGCCCCCTGGTCGAGTGTGTGCCTGCAGTTTCTCTCTGCTCATGGTGCCCCCATCAGCCTCTGCACTTGTCAGGCAGCTCTTGTGCATGTGCATACAAACAAATCCCTTATGGGGTGCACAGTTCAAAATGTCCCCAATGTCCTGCAGACCTCCCTGGACTTAGTCTTTAACAATTCAACAAGGCGCATCGTGGTACTCTCTCCGTTGGAGTCAACTGCAGCCCTCCCTGGCTAAGACCCTTAATTAGCTCAACAGGAGCCGATTGCAGTATCCCCTCAGTTAGTGCATCTTACTATAGCCCTCCTTGAACTGGGTCTTTAACCTGTTCAACAGGGCCCATTACCGTACCCTTGGTTGGTCTGGCTAGATTGCAAGGTTCCTACTCTGGTCCTGAGCAATGCCCCAATGGCTTGTTCCCTGGGGATTTCTTGCATCTACTTGGGTCCTCTGAGCCACCCCCTTGGACTCATTTTGGCGTAGTTCACTGACCACAACTCCCCGCTGAGTCAGTCCCGGTGTCGCCCCCTTCCCTGGGCTGCCACACTTCTAATTCCCTTTCTTAGAGCATAGCCACTTCCCCCAATGGTTTTTGTAGGTAGGGAGAACCTGGTCACACCCACTGTTCCAGGAACCAATCTAGGGACCCTTTAAGTATAACAGCCTCGTGCTGTGTCCCTTTACTGATTGCTGCTCCACATTTTCCTCATAGCCCATTTTAGTTGAGTCCCCACAGCCAGGCAGAAGCTCCTTCCTCACTCCCCGTGCCAGTAACTACCTGCTTAGTCACAGCAGCCACTCTCAGGTTTCCCCGACTCTGCCGCAACTGATCTGTCCAGGCTTTTCAGCCCCTGCAGTGAACCAGGAGCACCTCTTGCTCCTGTGGTCCCTGCCAGCAGACTGAACTCATTTTGGCCATGTAGGTCCTTTCATACGAGCCTGCTGGGCCTAGACTGGCTGCTCCCTACAACCCTCCCTGCTGCCCTTTTCTGGGCTGGCATGTGGCAGGGCTGCAAGGCCTCCAGCAAGGGGTATCAGCGCCTAATCCACCCCATCACACTCCAATATTTCAATCCCAAGGCTGTCTTCAGAAAGAACTGGCAAAGAAAGTAAAGTTTGAGGCAAAAAAAGGAAGAGCTAGATGTCCAAATCTGCAGTCCTTCCTCGTGGCAGCACTCTTTTCATTTGAGAGCAGCAGGAATGTTGTTGCAACAGTTGGAAAATTATTCCAACTCAATATTCACATATTTTTCTTTAATAGTTTCTGAAGAAGACTTCTTAGTCTAAACATTATTGGCATAATTTCTATTTTCATAGTGATGAAAAACTATGTACTTTGCACACAAATATCCGTGTTTAGATTGAAGAACCAAGGGGAAACAGACTTATTTTCAGCTTCCTCCCCCCCAAAATGTGCCCTGCCAACTGCCAGTCATTACTTCCTAACTGCCCATTCCACAATAAAGAGGCCTTCTACTGTAGCTCAAATTGACTTCTACTCACTCTGTGCATATCATTCCGAACTGACTACAGTATTCCTGCTTATCCAAACCCCCATTATCCAAATCTCCACATTATTCAAATCTCTTCCTTGTCTTGCAGCATGAGATACATAACTTATGTGCCCTCTGCAGCATGTATTTCATGCTGGGGGACAAGGAAATGATTTGGATAAATGTTGAGATTCAGATAATAAGGCAGAGACCCCAGACAGGACTGCGAGGAGGAAGATGATGCCCTGGATCACAGGAGAGGCCCACCCCACTGCTGAATGGCTCCTGACCTCTTGATTACCTGAACTCTTGATAATCTCAGTAATACCCATGTCCCACATGCCATTTGGATGATCGGGACTATACTTCATCAAGTTTCCTGCCACACTCTGCCTGTATCCATTCTGCCACCTGCCTGCCTCACTTTGCTCTAGTGTAGCTCCAAGCAACTTCCCTGTCTAAAACCTATGGAAACAGGAGTCAGTAAATGAGTTTGGATCTAGTCCCAACAGGAAACACATTAAATCCCTCTTTTCAGGCACGCATAACTTCACTAAAATCACTTTGGGGGTGAAAGTTTCCATAGTCAGTATCAGACATTCATAATTATTTTAAACAAAGTTTCAGAAAAAGCCATTCAACTGGTTTTGAGTTTTGTATATGCAAAAACATATACATTAATCACATATTTTACCGAGACACAGTTCAATCACTGACACAAAATGATCAAACTTGGATTGTTTTGTAGATCTCACTGAGAGCTAAGAAGCAACCTAAGTTTATAGAAAATCAATTTCAGCAGTTTTACAAGTATGAGCACTGAATATTTGTTTACATGTGTATAACAGGATTTTATGTTAGATTTAATTGCTAGTTATGAATCTGAAGATGCTGAGTTTGAGAACAGTGGACCCACTATCCACTTTGTTTTAGGTTTTTATGAAATTCATTATATGTCAAACATTGTAAAATAGAAATTTACTCATAAACATTATAGGTAAGTTGACATACAGTTAAAAGTTAATTTATATTTTATACCAAATAACTTATGAAGACTTCTTTGATTATACTGGAAAAAGACAGCATTAACAATTTTTATTCCAAGAAAAAAAAAAAAGCATTAATGCAACATTCATTTGAAGAATGGAACCATTCTAAAATTAATAAGGTAAATCCCACTCATTTTCTTTATTTTTAAAACAAACAAGGAAATTCCTTGCAGAAAGCTAGTGTTAAGGTTAAGAAACCATGATCTCAAAAGTCAAGAAATACAGAATTAATGATCACGCAACAAAGATGTCTTCATGCACATGTTCAGAAATAAAGGGCCTAAACCTAAGAGTACTAAAATTATCATAGTATTTTACCCAAGTCTCAGATTTGTTAAATAGACTCTGCATAGCCATCATGCCCCTTGTTCCCAGCTAGGAAGCCACTTGCCCGATCCATATTGCCCTTTTAAGCCCAGAGTTATCATGACAACATACTTGAATTACTGGACTGAAAAGACCGTTGCAATGTTCTTTCTATGTGCGCTCCTGCTCAATGGAACTCAATGTACTTCCCATTAGTGACCTGGGAAATTGTGTCCTATCAAAGGACACCATTTTTTCACAAAGAACTTGTAAATATTTCATTGGCTATGGTGTTCTCTCTTTTCTTTTTTTAAATTCTTCACTCTGAGAGGACAAGAAAGGAAGCATTGTGAATTCTCCTGCAAATCAGGAAGTGTTCCCAACAGGAAATCAACTTTTTAATAGAATTTAAATGCTGTATTTCAGTAGCAAAGAACTTTCTGCAGCACCTCACATGCAGGATGGATTCTCAAATCTACACCTTTTCGTGCTCAGTCTGACACTGCTATAAGAGTTCACAAAGATTGCCCAACTTCTTCCATGGCCCAGAGAACTAGTGCATCATGGAGTGCTCCTGAGACTAAATGCAGTATACTGTGGATTAATCAAATCTCTCTGAAGTATAGAGGAGACTCTAAATCTGAAACCTGTTCTGACCTGTTCTTGCTGCACCCAGCATTGTTGCGACAGCTGAACCCTGCAGTCCCCACAGTGAATCTCCTAGAGGCAGTTAAATAACCTGAGAGGGGTGGGACACAATATGAATATCATTCGGAGTAAATATGTTTTGTATTGTCCTGTGAACCAGCAGAGTTACTGCTGTCACAACCAGTATATTTTTCATGTTACCCTTCATTCAAGCTAACAGACTAGCCTTGAATGCCCATTTTTCTGGATTTCCCATAAACATCTCTACACTTTATTCCAGGATGCTCCCTAGCTACGGAATGCCCTTTGCAGTGACTGTGTGGTAAATCTGGGCTTCCAAAAAAAGTTAGGCCAAGCTGAGTGAATTTCTATGGTTCAGGTTTATAGCAGTGATGGAAACTTAGAAGAAAAAGATCAAAGAGCAGAGTGACAGCCTTTCCTCTCCTCACCCATGAGTTAGTGAATTAAACCATGCTGCTATTTGCCATCTACTGACACAGCAAGTGATACCTCCAATGATTGATGTCAGTAAAAGCATTTCCTCTAATCACTGCTGTATCAGCTTCTGCTGTGCTATCATGCTTCAAGTTTGGTAAGGATATTGGCATGGGAGACACAAAGAGCCAAGCAGAGCTGAAGGCTCATCAGCAGAGCGTATGGGTCTCCAGGATGACCAAGAGCAGAGCAAAGTATGGGTGAAAAAAGTCAAACACAACCACAGAAAAGCTGAGTCAGTCAATATAATGATGCCCACAAGCCTCACAGACACAGAAATGGTCACAAACAGAGCAAGGGGAGTTTTCAGAGTGCCACCACCCCTAAACGGAGGTGCATCTTGGCTTCCCATTGGGTAAGTCTGACTGCTAGTTTTTAGTCCCCCCTCTAAGCTGTGTGCTAGCTCAGACAAATGCTGTTAAATGAGTGAGATAGAGCAGTGTACTGGCAAAAAATACTACTATCCTATTGCCAAAGGACAGATGCAGAGTCTGTATTACAAACAGGGTTACATACATAAGATTACACCGTGGCTATAAAGAGACAATCTTGCAGTGGTTGAAGTACACAGGTGCATTGCCCTAGCAAGAGCTTCTGGACGTTTTGTTCCCAAGTCAGTCAGTATGTCTTAAGGTGCAGAAGGTTCTGAGAGGAAATGGTGAGGTCTGTGATCCAACTTGTGCTGGCTCAGTTCTTTTGGTCAGTGTGGGATGGGGTTGAAGCCATTGCCCAGCACGTGTGCCTCCTGCCCCTTGGAGGAAGTCAGTTCTACCACTGGTGCTAGCCTCAAGCAGCCTTTGCACTCAAGGAGTACAAAGACCAAGGCTGTCAAAAGGTAATGCAAAGAAGGTGAGGAAAGGTTGCTCACATACTCCTACAGATGCACTACTGACAATCTAACCCTTTATTCTTCCACTACTAGGTTGCATAAGAAATTACTTTGCATTATATTTTTATTATTTTAAAAGTAGTAGAAAATGATAAACAGACCATAGGCTATACTCACAGCTCTGTCCAAAGAGCACTGTGCACAGCTGTGGAGTCAATGTGGAAAGAGATGCTTTGCACCCTACCCCCATATCCCTGAACTGGTACCAGGTATAGCTTAAAGCTGCTTCAGGTCTGCTCTACATTATGCCAGTTGCTAACAGACCCCAAAAGGCTATTGTTGCAGCAAAATATTGCTATAGCATAAGGATGCTTCAGCCACATGCTGTTCCCCCTGGACATGGAGCCAGAATCAGAGAGGTACAGAAAGTTTGTCCTCTGACTGGATCCATTTGTTTTAGGGCAACTTTGCACTGGGAAGATAGGGCAGCTTTGCACTAAAAGGCACAAGAATTGGGCCCTAAGTCCAGTTTTAGCAACAGAACACTCAGCCAATTAGCAATTATTTTAATGCTAAAAAGGAATTTTATGTTCTAGAACAAAATGGAATATTGGGATTTGGAATGGAACTGTAGTTTATTGAATGTTCAGCCCAAGGACTTATAAATTGTAGGAGGGAAAAGCTGATGAAATAAAGTTACTTTTACATGTTGTGGGCAATAAATAAATTAACAGGATTTACTGGCTGAAACAGATCCACAAAAGTGTCAGGTGTCTTGCTTCATCCAATATTTACTAGAAAAGACTGACTAAAGGAAAATTATATTCTGATGTTGCTAGGGTGAGAGAACAGCTGTTTGATGTTCTGATTTATAAAAAAGGCCAACAGAGTGTACTTGTTGTGGAATGAATCGGTCTAAATTAGCATTTATTGTTTTATCCAACTCATGGCACAAATCCATGTGATTTAATAAATATAATAAATAGCTTGTGAGAACAACAAAGGGGGGTCATGGGCCAACCCTATAGGACACAGACTGCCAGTAGCATTGGGGTAACAGTCATTAGAGAAAAAGAAAGTTAGGGTAGGATCCAATGCAGATATAATACAAACTGTTAGAAGAAACTTTCCTTTAAAACAGTAACACTCTGCACCTAGGGAAGTGTCGTCAGCTCTTGAAAAAACAACTGGCTGTCCAATAACACCACATTTTAATTTGTAATATTTAAACTGGTAATGAGGAAGGTGTTTTGTCTGAATTTCCATTTCTTTCAGGGCCTAATTATGAAAGACAGAAAAAAATGTGCTATGCTCTCTCTTTCACATCTCATTACATTTATTCAGCTTTATTACTAATTCTTTGTTAATATAATTTGCACTCTGGGAACTACATTTTTGTCTAGTTACCCTGATACATGAAATCCTTAAAGCAGGAAGTCCTTCATCACCACATCATATTTCTCATGGTATTTTAAAATGACACTCACCATATTGTTAGAAGTAGGTTCTATCAAACAGGCTGTTCTCTGGAGGCTGGCTCTCTCTCACTCTCTCAGGTGCCTTAAATAAGTTTTACGTAGCATGGTGGCCTAATGAGACAAGGAACAGAAAGTGAATTGAAGTGGTCACACTGGTATGTGAACCATCTTTTCCCACCTCAGATTCTGCTGCAGTGCTTTTTAAACTAGAAGCATGGCAAATTAAATGATGTGGTAGTTGTTCCTTAACCCCTACTCTCTTACCTTTGCCACTTGTTAGTGATAGAAACCAAAGTGTTTGTGGTCTCATCTACAGTTAGTTTATACAAGTTCAGTAAACAGGTCCCTTAAGGAGTGAAAGAGGAAAACTGCAACAAATGTGCACACACTCACAATGAAATACCAGCCCAGAGGACAAGCTCTGTAATCCCACCAATGATGTTCCAAATCCATGATGGCTACCAGCCGACAATACCCACAGACCTCAATCCATTTTTATTGTATTCAGGCTGCAGTGTTATATTTCCTGCCTCCCCTTAGCACCACACATACAGTGTACTTGAAAACAAAAATCTATAATATTGATCCCACAATGTCACCACAATTATTCTTTTGAAACAGCCATTGAAAACAAATTACATCTGCACTGCCTTTTCATCCGATTGCTCTGGGTGAGCAATGCTCACTGTAGCCTCTAGCGTTTTCAGTGTTAGCACTGTGTCACTAAAGACAGCACAGGAAAAAATCAAGGGAAAAAAACACCAGCAAGATACTTAAGGGAAGGGAAGGGGAAAAAAAGCTGTCAAATTAACCAGATCATGAAAAGTCCCTGTAACCTAATGCAACATTTAAATCTGTTAGTTTTCTGTATGTAAATCAAGATGATACTAGGACTGTACAGTAGCCAGTTTTCAGCTGATAGCGTATGGCTGGCGTTTTCCTGCTCAGTAAACCAAACATACCTGCTATACTGGTTAAATTGACAAAGATTCAACCAGGGTCCCATTTTCAGGTAGTCTCTTTAATACCTTATGATGACAAAAAGTATTATTTGAAGCAACATGATTTTAACCTCATGTAACATAATTCTATTGACAAACTGTAAGACTTTCTTGACAAGGGAGAAGTGATTAACACAGAAAGTTATGACTGCAGAACAAACCTACCCATTCAGATTATAATACTGACATGACTAAGCTCTGAGGGAATCTGTCCACAGGGTGGAGAGGCCTGTGCACACAAATAATGGAAGTGTACAGAAAATGAAAAAATCCACCCATTTTAAGTCCAGCATTATTCAATATATTTTTATTATTTTGGTCTTATTAATGGTTTCCCTTCAAAACAAGAATCATCACATCAGTGAAATTACATGGATCCCCACACCATACACAAACCAATAGAACGCTGTAGAGAAAATGCTGTCAGTGAGTGCTAACTTTTGTGTGCTTGCTA
>NC_066630.1:21639926-21702426 GCF_025201925.1 Gopherus flavomarginatus | reverse complement strand
CTCACAGCCCCAGAAAGGACATCTCACATCCCTAGGAACCACTGACCTAGAGGATGGGTTGAATAACATTGTGGAATATAGAATACATGCCACTGAAGTTCAAGCCTCAGCCAATGACATGCTAGAAATGAAAATGTATGGCCTGTATTTATATAACTGATAGACATTGTACTGGTACCAAACGTGGCCTCCATTCTGCTGTGTTCTCACGTACACAGCACCCAGAAACTAACATTTTAATCTTATATTAGCAACTAGTGTTAAGTTACATTTGAATTAATAAGAGTTAAATGAACAGATTATGAAATATTAAATGCAATAAAATATTAAAATGAAAGTTCTGCATAAAGTGTCCATATATAATAGTACATATAAACACACACGTTTTTCTATAATACATAAAAACTCATCACTTCTCATCCGTTTGCAGTCTGAATGCCTCATTTTTGCATATGGAAATCTGATGTAGCTATTAGATGTGTACATACAACTATACCATGTGTATTGCTGCAATCCCTCAAAGATAAAAGTTACCACACCTGAAGACTGGAAAACAAACTCTAAAATCAACTCAAGGTGCATCCACAGTTGCTTTTAGAGACTTAATTATTTTAACCATGGAGGCCATGAAGATCTGATAAATATACATATTTAGAGATGGCAATTTTTTTTTCCAGCATGGAGGCCCAGAACCACACGTTATTTTCCTTTACAGAGACACTGCCTGGATGTGTACATGTGAGCCTGAAATTGACCCTAGTTATCTGTTATTTGCTAAAAGTGGTAGACACACTGATAGAGAAAAAATTGAGCCTGCAATATAGTGCCTTTCAGGGTATTGACTTGGTTTCATAAGTATGGTGACTTGGAGACCTTTAGAAGTGTCCACCTTGCCTTCAAAGGTGAGTATTTGACTGGGCCAGCAGGAAATGGATACCACTGCAGCCTGTCTAAGTCAGGCAGGGGCTGGGCCCTAGGGACCTAGCAGGGCTGGCCAGAGGGGAGTGGGGCAAGTCGGGCAATTTATCCCAGGCCCTGAAGGGGCCCCCACAAGAATATAATATTCTATAGTATTGTAACTTTTTTTATGGACGGGGCTCCCAAAAAATTGCTTTGCCCGAGGCCTTCTGAATCCTCTGGGCAGCCCTGGGACCTAGTCATGCAGAGGGAGAACAGTAAAGGAGAAGAGCAGAACTCAAGCATGTGTTATAATTCCTCTGCTCTTCCCCCACATTCCCCTCTAAAGGAAGGCATATTGGCTCTCTGAACCATTTCACCAGACCCTCTCCACCTGGTTTAATGGGTATTATTGGTTTGCTGCTTGACTGAGTGCCCAGTATACTGTGAATCAGTTGGATGCTAATTTGGGGTCAGAAAGGAATTTTCCCAGACTGTAGATTGATCTGGTCAGCCTGGTGTGTTTGTATTTTCCCCCCAGCATCCCCAAAGTACTGTCTTTCTTTGGTATTGTTGAGGATAGGCAATATAATACAAACCAATAGGGTTTAATAGTGCTGAAACTTTAGACATATAAACACAATCTGAAACCTATCAAATTCCCTGTAGTAACTGATCCAGTGATATGATCTTCCCTAAAGTCCCAGTACAAAAACCAAAACATTTTTATTAATGCTACAACAAGTTGGAGCTGCTACAGTCTGGGACAATACTGATACCCAATACCAGAGGATAGGGTCTGGGACAGGTGATGCTGGTTCCCACATATGATTTAGTGAGTGTGCTACACTAATTTCAGGAACAGACAAAAGGGTCCCTTTGGATGAGGAGAGATAAGGCTAAGAGTAGCCTATCCTCTTTGTATTGGGACTTTAGGGAAGGTCATATCACTGGATCAATTACTGCAGGGAATTTGATAGGTTTCAGATTGTGTTTATATGGCTAAAGTTTCAGCACTATTAAACCCTATTGGTTTGTGTCTTGTTATGTTGCCTATCATAAATAACCAACTAATCCACCAGATGGATTTCCTCATGTTCAGGATATGTGCATTTATAATAGAAAAGCATTTCTTCTTCATAAATTTGATTACAAAAAGTATCCTAACTTTGTTACATTGTTCATCAATAACACACTTTACATGAATCACTATTATTAATCACTCTATCTAGGTATTTATAGCATACCCATGAACACAGTGAAAGTAAGTGTAACCAGTGAAAAGGCTGACCATTGCACAGAGGCAGATGTACCTTTTACCCAAATTATATTAATGAAGTAACATTGTGTTTACCTATTATTACAAAGATTGGAAAGCAAAATCAATAGATAACATGTTTTGGACCAAAAGTAAAGATATCGGTGTTTAGATCGCCTACAGCTGATTCAAAGAACATGTCCTCCTTATTCTTCCCTTATTTTACCAGTTAAATATAAACAAATTAAAGTCCTATGCATGTTGCCTCTGAGTGAATTACTTTTCATTTTTAGAGTGGTTTTCCATCACTATGAACCTTTTCCTTTCCCTTATGCACCAGCAAACATACTGATACAATTTAAAGGTCATGTTCTTTTCAAACTGACAGGGCCCTCCAAAATTTTGACGAGAGTCCCTCCAAGAATCATACCATACAAACGGAAAGGAATTAAGTAAAGCATTACTTGATGTAAGCTCAATCATGTGAACTGATTAGAAAATGTAACCATGGAGAGAAGTGATTCAAAGTGTGACGGACAACCTTTCAAAGAAAGGAGATGTCATGTTGATAATAATAAGCAAGTACTTGACATGGAGGAAGGGTGGTGAAAGCAGAGGGGTCAATAAAGATATAATTGCCTTCAAATACTAAAAAAACCACTTCTCTAACTTTTTTTCTTTTTCAAAGCTCTAGATAAATGTTTTAAATGATCACATCATTTCTTCTTGAGAGACAAAGTTAAGCAAAACTTTAGCCAAAAATACTTGATATTTCTTAACATTTAAATTGCATGCTTTTCTTACACTATTAAAAAAAGTTTTGAAGTTCAAAGTCAAATGTATAGAATTTGGATTCAAAATGAGATTGATGCATATTGGTCGTTACCATTCAGATCATCTTTTTAAAAAATGGGCCGCTTTTTGAACAATAATTTATTTCGTATACCTCAGAGAAAAGATGAAGGCAGAACATAAAAACTTATAGATCCTTTTGACAGATGTCACTCCCCAAGAAACAGATCAATCCTACTGTATGCTTTTTAAGCATTATTAGACAATGTTGCCTTAAATTACTTTTTTTTGTTCACTTTCTTCTCTTGTTGAAGGCTTAAACTCAGAACACGTAAAGGAGAAAAGAATGTTTACAGCAACTTTTTTGCTAATAAATTCATACACCAGGACCTAGATTATGGCAAAAACATCAGGAATATTTGGTCACTTGTGGCCAAAGGTGATAAGCAGCCCACTAGAGAGAAAGGGTTTAGATAAAGAGAAGGGATGGGTAAAGGATAATCATATGCACAAACTATGCAGATTAACTCTTATCTGGATCATTCTTTCTCAGGAACAGAGTAATTTCATCTATCTTCCTTCCAGTTGCTTATTTCTTCTTTTTCAATTCAACAATTCTTGGTCTTCTTCAATCATCAGTTACTTAAATTGAAACACATACAAGCAGTATCAGGTCATCAGCATGCCAAGAGCTATATACTTGAGCAACATTTTCCAGGCATTATTCTTAAGAGTATCTCCTTAGGATACAATAACTCTTCTTCTCTTGAATAGAACATATATACAAAATATAAAATCAATCTTAACATAGATGTAGATACTACGTTGTGCCTTCACAAGTATCTAAAGTCAGTAGTTATCTCTCTGCAAAGCAGTTTTAGCAACTCATGAAGCCTTTTATTTATAGGGTCAGCAATCTGAATCTGACCCAGTGCTGTACCAGGTGAGGACTCTTGGGAAGTTTATGGGAAACAAATTGGAGGCTGTTAACTTAAGCTCTAACTGGACAGATCTCCACATCACTAAAACAGTAATCAAAAATGGCACTCATGACAAACTTCTCCCTTTGCCAGGCCTGTTCAGTGCTTGCCCATATTTGACTCAAACAAACTACAGCCAGTCTTGGAAGGAAACAAGGGTTTTACTAGATTTTGGATCTCTCTCAAATACTCTGCCAGGCTAATGAGGTCAGACAGCTCTGACCATACCAGACATATTGTTTGTAGGGTATCATCTCTCCAAGAGACACTCCAAAAGGACATACCCTTAAATATGCCATCAAAGATAATTATGATATAATTTATTAACATTTTTATGAGGCAAAAATCAGAGCTGAGGAAACATGAAATAAAGTGGGATTATACAGTAACTGGATTTCTGAAATGATCTAGTAGATGTTGTTTATGTATTGGAAAGCTTTTGTTATACAAAAAGATAAAAGATAAACTTAAGACTTGCAGACACCCTGCCTAGAGATCTTAACCAGACCTTTTTTCGTCTGGAGTTGACAGCTTCCCCACACAGAGTACATGTGTGCGAACAAGAAGACTGTCTTCTCTCTTTGTTCTTCCTTTTAACTTCAGAACCCCCACCACACTCTTCTTTGTTGAGAGGACTGATAATATGATTGTGCAGATCACAGATTGTGTGGCCACCTTGATATAGTGATTTAAAATACTTCTGTCAAGGACTCAGTAACATTCCTCCTCTTGTGCTTGTGAAACTGTACGATTGGTGAAGCACTAAAGATGATCAACTGTCTTAAATGAGATCCTGATTCTCTGCACCACAGTCTAGGCACAAATGGCCAGCAAGATATTGCCCTAGTGTACAGAAACTCCTGACGGACAAAAAGCTGTCAGAGCCACAACCTGACACAAGCACCTGTCTGCATCCCCAGCATTGGTGCTGTGTTGGAGAAGGGAAGAAATGGGAGGGGAAAAGAAGGGAACAGAAAGCAGTGCAGTACTACAACAATCCTCCAAAGCCAGAGGGATCATTAAGGACCCTCTGTCAGTGGCCTCACTTAGAACAACCAGAAGCTGCTCTTCAGAGCTGATCCATAACCAGGACAAGAGAGAATCTGCCCCAGAGACTCCACTGACCATAACTGGGCTCTTGACCACTTCCTGAAGCTCCCCGAAAAGACTCGGATATTTACAAATAATTTTTTTTTTATAAAGCATGCACACAATCTCAATTGTCTCCCCCGTCTGGGTCTCAAATGGACCATGAAAAGCACTTTTCATTCACCCGTTATTTTAAAAGCACTCTCCAAACAGTTAATTACAAATTCATCCTCTCCTGGACTCAAACTTTGCATCTGTTCATTTCTTATAGGATAAAATATTAAAAATAAATGAAAAAATGGTAAGGAAAAATCATGACACAGAATATCTGCTGGCAGTCTCATTAGCAAGGGCCAGGACTGACACATCGAAACTCAGCTCATGTCTTATCCCTTAAAGTTCGGGTTCCTGCACACTGTTGCAGCCGTGCTAGAAAGCTTAGTGTAGGGTGGGGCCCTATTCAGAGCAGAAGACATGGAATCAGGATTTTTACCCTTTTCCTAAAAAAAGTGAGGTGGATTTCAGAGCCACATTTTTGCACATTCATGGCAGGACCTCATGCTCTGGAAAGGACCATTTGGAACATAAGGCCCTGTTTCCAATGTGCACAAGATCAGAGTTCATCTGTCACTGAATAGATTTAACTTTAGTGCAAAATGAAGGAGGATGGAGCCAGCTGGCCAGTTCCTGGAGACGGGGAGTGGGAAGGGCACCAGGCAAAGGGGAGGCCAACAGTTGCGGGGAGGGAGGATAAAAGCAACACTCAGGGCTGCAAAACCAGCAGTTTATTTGCCAGAAATTGGTGTGACTCAAACTTTTTAGATTTTTGCTCAGCCTAAGTAAAAATTAATTTTGAGGAGACTATCATTATAAACTATTACTTTAGCAGGAAAATACATTGTGCTTATATTTTGTTATTTATATCCTCTCTACCATGGAGCTGCTGGGAAAGCAGTTACACTGAGAATTGAATCTCTTCTAAGTTGTTAACAAGACACATTCCTTTTGGTTCACGTCTAGTATTATGAGAGTTTCTGTCTTATGTCACTATTTCTGACATACACTGTAGATAGAATATCTTGTTTCCAAAAGTATTGGACCATCATTTTATGAGATGAGGCTTTTTAGACCACAGAAGTGGATAGATTTAATACCAGCCATACAGAGGTAACAATAACCTATCCTTATATAGCCCAGAGTCTTACATATTGTCAATTTGATTAGTATTTCTTCCATCTTACCTCCTAAAAAATATATTGAATGTTGCAGAATGGTAAACGTTTTTCATATACCTCTAATCATGAAGATTAATGCTGCCTGTTTTGCTAACACCCTTTCATTCTGTCCTCCCCTTTTTTCATTCAGTTCGTGTTGCTTGATTCAAAAAGTCTAAGTCCATGTTCCATACAGTCAGGTGCTCATTTTCTAACAGACTATAAGCAAGTGTGTCTTAGATAGAGATGAACGGTATGACGGTTATCCCTAAGTTTGCCACAAAGAAACGTTAGATCTGGGATACAACATATTATGTTTTTCCATTAGAATAGTTTTGATAAAGGCCTACTACTCGCTTTTCTTTCACTATACACAGTGAGGCTATATTAGATAAACACTTCTGTCAAGCAGAAATAAACCACGCAATGTAGCACACTTTGTGAAATAACATTTCACTTATCTGTTATGTCTTTTTAAAGCTTTATTAAGAACTACACCTCTGCAATCCTAGAGTTACACATTGTAACTTGGCTGGAGCAAGACTATCTAAAAAAAGTAAGTAAACAAACAAACAAAACCAAATGGGCAGGAGGTCAACATATAGAGTGGTCAAAATGGTGAGTAGCATGTTTCTTTCATTCTCAGCTTTTTACTTTCCATTTCTCCTTGTTTCTCAAATTAACTAGTTATTTTAATAATATGCAACACATATGTATGTATGAAGCCACTCCAAATTTTGTACAAAGTGCAAATGGAAAACGTTTCCATAAATAAGCCAAATATATATATCTTTGGTTAGTACTCTTACATTTTTAGTGGTCCTCAGTGATTTACTAGTATCATGTAACCCACATGACTATACTTACTTACAGCAACAGAGTTAACATAAGAATAGAGGGTGCAGTAAAATTTGAAACAAGAGCAAGTGCAGAAGAGCGATGAATCTATATAGCACCACTGCAATGGACCTAATCAAATGCCTAATTTCAGAGTTACCTGAATGCCTGTGGTAAGTATGCAGATCCATGTAAAGAAAAACGTGTTTGATTTACACAGCATTGTTTAGTGTTTCTTCCCAGGGCTGCCAATCAGTTTCAAGAATGGGCATTTCAAAACAGCAATCAGACACGATGCTACCAAAAGTGAGCAGGCTGATGTCCTGAGATGGAGTTCAACTTCAATTTATTTCTGCAAATTTAAACCATTTCTACGTCACTATTCTGTGTTGACAGGATATGATTTCTTTAATATTTCTGTGCACAATAAATACAGCACAATTAAAGTTTAGAGAGGAACCTGTTAAGCTTTGTCTTGACAGCATCACAGTTGAGCATAAAGTTATAATATTCTCTTCTGAGACTGTTATAAAATACATATAATTTTTCAAAACAGGAAGATATTTCTCATTTGATATCTCATGAAATATCTCCTAACTTACATCCTACTTATCTCTGCATCTGGATTTCTCCCATCCACTTCTCCACACTCATAGCCCCATCAATCATCAGATGTTAACAATTCTGTCACATTTCTGATCCTACTAGCCTGAGCCAGATTCTATCTGGTGACCTAGGACCAAATTTTCAAAGAACGAGGAAACAAGTACACCCATAAAACTGCATTACACTTACGTACCATCAAAAACCCTTATTTTCATGTCCGAAACAGGTAACTATACATTTCAGGACCAGGGGTCAGCACCACCACGTTGCATGTTAGACACTTGACAAAATTACCATACTTAGTGACTGACACTGGAGAGGTGGGGAGGGGGGTTATGTCACTCAGTCATTCAATTTTTTGAAAAATTACCACGGACCTCAAAAATTTTACCACGGACACTTGCGTCCACGTACAGATAAATAGCTGAGCCCTGTTCAGGACCTATATGCACATACACTTACCTATTTTGCATGAACAATTGTGGGATTTTGTAGATGCAACAGGCAAACGTGTAGATTGCCTGTTTCTAAGTCCCAGAGATGAAAAACTCCATATTCCATAACCAATCCAACAAGTTTCCTTCGAGTAACGCATTGATAAGCAATAACAAATTAGGTTGTTTCTCTCCACGTTGGGCAATATTATTATTTAAATTATTAGACACAGAACTGCATCACATGAGACTGTCATCCAGTGACATGGAAAGAAAACCACTCCTGGTTCAGCAAGTCATAAGATTTAATACCAACATTAAAATAATTGTTGAGAACATCAGATGGCATTTCAATGCCCTTTATGATATGCAGGCATTATGCTATTGATATCTCAGGGAGATGAGGGGTTTCCTTGTGTTACCCACTTTCAGATATTCCAACATTACAAAACTTAAGTTAGTTCACCTCTTTTAGAGCAGGTTATTGCATTTGGATAATTACATAATACAACATATTTATTACTAATGATATCAGTGATTGCTTTAAAATATTTCTCTACTGATATTAAAGAGTGAATGAAAATATCTGCAGCACATTTTTTAAACTGGTTTTAAGTATTCATTTACATTACTCCTTTAGTGATCGGTTCTTAGTAGTAAAAATGAATTCAGTCTCCATAGTTTTATCTATCAAATCTAAATAGGGATCATGAGAACAACACCTGAACAAGAGTTCCACCAGAGAAACCAAGATTCTTGACCTTTCGTCATATATATTTATGATTTAGCACAAAGATCCTACTTTCAAATATGTATTTATCTCTTGTTTCACTGTTGTTATGTACATTCTCAGTATTGCAGAACGGCTGTTCAAAATGCTGTCATCTAATCAAGGGACAGTCTCCTTTCATTTGACCATAGAAATGAACTGCACAAGTCCCAATATAGACTGAACATTCTACACTGAATTGCTTGGCAAGCTAGCAGCCTCCATCAGCAACTACTGCATAAGCACATATTAATTTTATAGCACATTATTAGGACAGATACCTCAGCATGTTCATGATGGCCCTATTACTGCTGCCTCTTATGTTCTAAAAGCTATTGCGCTTACATCATGTTATTGAAACCTCTGAAAACTCTCAAGCAAAAGGAGCAAGGGGTACACTCAATCATTATCGCACGCCAAGATGCTCAAAATCACTTTCAGCATTCAAAGGTGAAACACCTGGCGCAGTAGGTAACAAAATGCTCCTGGTTACTGAACAGTACAGGAGCGTTCAATGTGAGCACAGCATGCTAGCCTCTATTTCATCAGTTATCTGCCATTTGAAAACAGAGGTGCATCACAGATATTTTCCTAAATGATAGACAATAATTGATTGTTTTCAAAGGTGGATTCTGCAACATTGAAATCAATGGGTGCTTTGCCAAGGGGTGCAGGATTGGGCTCTGAGGAAGTAAGTAGAACACGAGGTAAGTAGGGCAAGAAGAATAAGTCAGATGGGGAAGCCTGTTCAATCAAAGAAAAAGGGAAAGTTTGTCTTCTTTTCTATGCTAAATCTTAGCCCAGAGAAAACATTTAAGGGCTGAATCCATGTGCCATTGTGATTGCTTTGTCCTGGTCCAGCAACCTGAAGATATCTCTGGAGTGGGGAATCCCTAGGTGGCACAAGGGTGGTCAAGCAGCTTTTACATCACCTAGAAGCCATCATAGCAGTCCTGCCTGGAAAAAAAAGCGTGGTTGGAGTGGCACTGAGCACTCAGGATGATGGGATGGCTCCTTTGGAGCAAAGTAGAACAGCTGTAGGTTCCGCCATCAGTGCACCTCAATCACTGCTCACTCCTTCTGCACCACAACTGCATCTTTCCCCCAGTAGGGTTGCCACTTCTCCAGGTTTTCTCAGGATCATCCCTTTTTTGAGGGAGCTGTCCTGAGAAATCTAGGATGGTGCTCAGTACACACTGCCAGCTGTCTCACTGTATGGGCTAGAATCATCCTGGATGTCCGTGTGGTTTTTTGTACCTCAAGAGGTGGCAACCCTATATCCCAAACCCAACCCAGGCTCCTCCAGGGGCAGCTCCAGGCACCAGCACGCCAAGAGCGTGCTTGGGGCGGCAAGCCATGGGGGGCACTCTGCTGGTCACCGCAAGGGTGGCAGGCAGGTTGCCTTCGGCGGCATGCGTGCAGAGGTTCAGCTGGTACCATGGCTTCGGTGTACTTTCTGCTGGCATGCTGCCAAATCCGTGGGACTGGGGACCTCCCGCAGGCAAGCCGCCAGAGGCAGCCTGCCTGCCGTGCTTGGGGCGGCAAAATACCTAGAACCACCCCTGGGCTCCTCACTGGCCTTCACGCGAAGCAGACACACCACCTTGGCTGCCTGAAGCTATGCACTGCAGCAGTCTCACATGGACAGCAGATGGATTTGCATCCTGTGTCTGCAGCCTAAGCCTGATGCTTGCGGATTCAGATTGCCTACAGCAATGAGTGACAAAGCTGGTAAGTTACTTGAGCCCCATTGAAGCAGTTCTCATAAAGGAAAGGGGGCTGCTAAAGAGTTGTACTCAGGATGCCCTCACCACTTGAGTTCACTCCCAAACTTCATTCTTTCAGGTCACTCATTCCTTCTCCCCTGCTTTTAGGTAGCAGGAAAATTTACGAGACACCGGACTGGGAAGGGGAATTATGTTATATTTAAATGTTTGCTGTTGCTGCCAGGGTATTGTGTAGTCAGAATAACTCAAGGAGTATGTTTATATAATTGTACACTTTAAATAAGTGGCAATGGAACCAAAAGCCTGGGATGGCCACTCTTAATAGTTTAGTACAAATCAAAATAACTAATAAATAAAATAGTTTGGGAAATAGGAAAATTCCTCTCTTAATCTGTAACTCAGTATGCTGGTGAGAAGAAGGATGCACTTAGGTTAGAGAGAGATTTTCCCACACATTTAGAGGGTTATTCATACATGCAGGAGTTGTCCATTGATTCCTGCTCGTTTCAGTGAACAAATTCAAAGGGAAGCCACTCAACTCAGTACCTAAAGCCCAGACCAGGCAGAGAGGAGAGAACCAAGCAGAGAAGGAGAAGAAAACATGGCAGTCTTGTGTTTTCATTCTGCCTCCCTTTGCTGTCTGCCAGTGAAGAGCATCTGGAGAGGCTAAGAACAACCCAACACAAAATACCCACACTTGCATCTTCAAGCACAGCAATTGCCTTGTATCACATGTAATATTAATGTCCACAATTTCTTTGGTGGGACAATACAGACTCCAAAACTGAAATTTGAATTCTTGCAGTTTGAAGAAGAGAAAGTAACCCTTATACTGAAAAAGGTGATTGCTGGAACAGCTTATCTAGTATGTTACTTAGGTAATACAAAGCCTTTGCTTGCTTAAATCTTCTAACTCTGTAGCTAAAAATACTGCTATTTCACCATAAACCAATGTCGAATTGATTATGTAATGTGACATGTGCCTTTATACATTGTATTGTAATGTGTTTTTGACTTCTTGCTGTCTGAATGGGCACTTGCTAATATAGAATCTAGTTTGCTACACCATCGGAATCCACAGTACCTGTCTTGACTTGAGCTTTCCTACATTAAAGTCAACATCTCATAAAACTTTTCAGAAGTTTATTAAGACTTTGTTTAACTTGATTTCAAACGACCGCTGGTCCCCACAACTACAACAGCTCTAAGCTCTTTGAGGCATGGACCATGTCTACATCTATGTTTGTACAACACCTAGCATAACAGGGCATCAATTCTGTTTGGGGAGCCTGGGCAATACTCTAACATAAATATTAAATAACAACAACATTCTGTCAAGCCAGTGATCTGTGAACTACAAAAGACTCACATGATAGTCTATAATGGCTCAAAAATCCCTGAATAATGATTTACACAATAACCATAAATCTCCAGTAGGAATAATGTGCATTCAAAATGATCATATATACTAAAAAAGTACATCTGTGCACTAGATAACAAGACTTCGAAGGCTCCAACATCATTTTACTTTTCCCTTTTTAATAATACACAAAAGTTCATGAGCAAACACATATATTTACACAGTGCTAAGTAACCAGATTTGTTGAGACACCCAAATACATTTCAATGCAGGTAGAAAATCTGTTTAGAGTTGAAAGAAAGGCAAGAGAATTATCGCTTTAAACATTTAAAGATATTCAGATGTGGTTTCCGACAATAGGCCTGGATCTTGTTTTTGCTCCTATCCATTCCTAGCCATCAATTGCACTACCGTCTACCAACCCAGACATGCTACACTATGGAATGGCATTTATAGGAGGTAGTTTTACCTACTGAATAGAGCACTGGCCTGTGACTCAGGAGATGTGCGTTCTATTCCCCACTCTGCCACTGGCCTGCTGAGTGACTTTGGGAAAGTCACTTCACCTCTCTGTCCTTGAATTTCCCCAGCAATAGAAGGAGGATGATGATATTGAGCTCCTTTGTAAAGCATTTGAGATCTACTGATGAAAAATCCTATAACAATAAAGATGCTGGTCTTCAAAGCCAGCACAAGTTCTGCTGCTTGATTCAGGAAACAAGAATTGCATTGAAAGATTGAAAAAGATAGAAGCCACAGTGTGGAAAAAGTAGAGAATACCACCTGCTTGAGAACCACCTTCCTCCAAAATAAAAACCCCAACCCATGGAAGTTATACACAATGCCCAGCTTGATCTTTTTATTAAGCAGTTAAGATACTAAGCTAACATAAGACATGTCAGTGCACCATTTGACATTAATGGTAAAATTCTCATTGACCTCAGTAGGAGCAGGACCCATGAAAATGAGAGATGGAAAAGATCCCATTCAGTTTGAATTTATAACAGTGCCTTTCAGACAGTTTCAGTTAAATGTCCATAGGGATTTGTTAACCCTGCATTAGTCAAACTTAAAAATAAGAAAGGGTATGCTAAACGGCCTTGAAACCAATGGGCACAGGGACCCCGAAACTAACAGCCTTTATCATCAAATCGGAAGCTATGTGCAAAACATGTGCAAAAAGAACTCTTAAGTATTCAAGGTATAGTGCAAAGAAGATGGGGCCTCATGAAATGAAGGGATTCCTAGATATGGGGAAAGAGATTTTTTTAAAAGTGTGTGGGCAGGTGAGGAAGGGGGAGATTTGTTATGAAGAGTTCCAATAGAGCTGTTTCATTATCCCAACTAACAAGCCTGACCTGTCCCTAACACAGGCTCTGGTGCAAGAATTGCAGCAATGATAAAATAACTTTGCACACATTGAAATTAGATACAACCCCCCCTCATAAAACTAATAAAAAGCACAAATCAAACTCTGTTTAGCTTGTGATCTCAAGTGACTTACCTGAGGCAGTAAAGACAAAGCTGAAGAAAAAAAATTTAATAGAGAGACACAGAAAACTGCCACTTACTACCAGGAAGACAGCTGAAATGCACAGTAGATTTGAAAGGCAGAAAAAAGCAGATTAAAGAAAACCGCACAACTGAAATCTGTCTGTGTCTCTAGCTTGAGTTCAGACATTTTAAATGGAGGAGGGGGAGATAACTTCCCTAAAATATGCTCTGAAAAGCAACAAAAAGTTAAAAATCATATTTCACAAGAAACAACAGCTTACCTATTCTGTATCCTTCTTTTTATTATCACTAGCTACTTTTTATTTTGTCCTTATTGCTGAAAATAAAAAAAGTTACTTCTGTTGGCATTAAAGGCTTGATTTTACAAACCATTTAATGCACTCTAAGGATACTGTTAAAAGGCGTTGGCATGTTGATGTGAGTTGCACAAAGGTCAGTGATTTGGAGGCTCTTTCAGACAATTTGCCAGGATTTTGGCATTTTGTAAGCACACATAGGACAGCTCTCCAGCAAGCTGACCTTGACAGTGAATTGGATAAATAAACCTTCAATTTACCCCCTCCAGCTCAATGCTAGCCCAGCTGATCCCTCTGGAGCCTTCACCTGTCCATATCGTTCAACTGACTGCAACTTTCAACTGACGAACATCCACAGCTTTACAGGTTCTGTGACAAACACCATCTAACAGATAAGGCTTCTGAAAAGTCAAAGTCAATAGTGTTTCCATTGAAAATTTAATGCTGGTTCCATCTTTGCCCATCATTCTTTCCACTGTTGCATGTATCCCAGGAGGCACTTCAAGCAAACGCACTACTCCATAACAGGTAATGACGTGGCATTTAATGATACTGTCCAAAGTGATCCAAGCCCATGGAAAGTAATGTGCACTCATGTACCAGATAAGCACGGCTGAATATACTAGAACAGCGGTATCTTTCACTGCACTGTCACTAGATACAATGTGACATATGCTCTGCCATTGTACCTGGCTTTTCCTTTTACTTCACCATCAGAGGAAAAGAGCATTTTCAGATACAGAGCACCAAAGTGTTAAGGGAATTCAGTAAAAGGTAGGATGGCAACATATCCGTAATTAAGTATTCACAGCCTCTTTAATACTTCAGTGCTCTTGGATTCGCTGCTAAAATCTGTGAATTATACCTCATTGAAGAATGCCCTTAATCGACTCTGACATGTTTTATTGGCGGCAGAAAAAATGTTTCAGTATGATAGATAAGGTTAAAAATGTTACTACTCTGATCATTTACTCTAGTGCCTTGCAAAAAACTCCAAAGCCAAAAACCATTTACATCATTCATCTGATGCAATGGAGAAAAGAAAGCATTATCTGACAGCCCATTTTAGCTGATGGGACAAAGTGCACATTTTCAATTTTCTGACAAAGTTATGTTGTTTATGTAGATAAGAAAAAAACAACTGTAACATTTCTACAGCATGCCATAAGGATCTGAAATTTGACTTAAACAGCGAAGTATCTTGAGACCGTGCAGAGCAAAGCATGACAAACAAAAATCACATTTATGGTTTCAAGCCAAATAATGTATTACATGTTTTCTATTCTAACAGCAGCTCAGAGTTTTCAGGCAGCCCCATAATAATGCAACAAAGTGCAGCATGACATCTCTATGAGTGTGAAAAGCTCTCTCCCCCTACAGTTACCTAGAAGCTGGCTTAATAAGAACTACACAAATATCCCTAATTAAACCTTTTAAAGCAAACTTTTCCCTGGAATATTCCATGGTATCCTCCAGATAATGTAGGTGTTCCACTTGTAATATTTACTGCAAAGATACAGACAGGCATCTCTAGAGTGTTCACCTTCTATCATTACCTGTATTAGGTTGTCTCATATACAACATGACTGTGTGATGGAGCTAGAAGAGAAAAGGGACTGTTTAATCACAACTGGATTTGTTTCTTTCAACAAAGTCATGGCACGGGCAGCAAGACAGTTATTAAGAAACTATATTCCATACAATGTACCCATCAAGTTCCCAAAGTAGACAATTTATATTTCTTTGCTTTAAATTTATGGTTCACCACCCTACTTTTATACAGAGGATGCACATTTTCACTCTGTCATACCAGAAAAGTGAAACTATTAGTTAAAAAAATTAAAATGGTATTTGCTTCATATTTGCACAGTCTACAAGACTGCTTCCACCTTTATTTGCTTGAGAGACAGGGACAATGCTATTGCTGTTTTAGCAAGGTCATTAAGCATGTGCTTTACTTTAAGCATGAACAGTCCCACTAAGTCAATGATGCTATTCATGTACTTAATATTAAGCACATGTTTATGGGACTTGCTGAATTGGAGTTTAGATCAGTCTCCCTGATAACTATTTTAAGCCTCCACTATACCTAAATTACTATGACAAGAATTAACATGCCAGCCTTGTCCCCACGTTGGACTCGTGCGGGCTAAAGTTAACCCCAAAATGTAGTAGAATGGTGTTCGGCTTTTGTTACCTATATAATTGCTTATTACACTATTTTTGCTGCACATGACTGCTTTTATGTTTTCTCTGTTTTGTTTTGTTTTTAAAAAAGAAGAAAAGAAAATGTATTTTCCTGGTTATTAATTTTCAGACTCCTTTTCTCTTATTTTAAAGTAAGATGTTTTATTTTCCAGCCAGTATATACGACTTGCTCTATGAAGTGTGAGGTGCGATTCCTGCCCTAGCTCTGTGTGTGGTTGTGGCCTTAGCAGTCAAGGCTGAAAGAAACAAAACATTTTTTTTATTCTGAAGTGAAGAATCCATTTGATTTCTTTTTGTTTATTGCTGCATTACTTAGGTAATTGCTTGAGTTGAGTCAGACTGACGGCAGGGCCCTGGTCCCTCTGACTCCATTCCTTTTCTTCTTATTTATTAGTCTCACTTATTAAAAGAATGTCTTGGCTTAAGTGATGGGTACTATTCAAGCAAAAGTCAAACAGCTTATATTTGCAATGTAAGTCAGTGACTGGCAAAGAGCTGTGCAAAGTGTTCACAGTGAAACCCAAAACTACAGGAAAATTGCCTTGTTTTGGGTTGTGTTACAAACTCAACACTAAAACAGTTCTGCCTGAAAGGTCTGTAAAACATTAAAGTGAACCTGAGCCAGATGAGGGTAACAGACAGGCAGGAGCTAGTGAGGAGGAAAGGGGGGGCATCAATATATAGAGCTGTTGGGATCAGGTCATATTGAGGAAACTGCATGGGGTCCCACATGATTTATTCCACATAGAGCTTACACAACTCAGAGCTTTCCCTGCCTATCAGCGTGATAACAGGAAGAGCAGCACTGTCTACGTAGCGTTTTGCAAACACCAAGGAATATACACATGGCCATTAAGATATCTCATATGTGCATCTACTCTTAGCAATTGTGTGTGGAAATGACCAGCTAACATATCTGACTCGCTACTTTTGACCTGATGCACACAATTCTAAGCATTTGGAACAACTCTTCATCTAAATTGGAAGGTTGAGAGACAAATTAGCACACCAGGGTATATATGGAGATATACCTATCTCATAGAGCTGGAAGGGACCCTGAAAGGTCATTGAGTCCAGTCCCCTGCCTTCACTAGCAGGACCAAGTACTGATTTTTCCCCAGATCGCTAAGTGGCCCCTGCAAGGATTGAACTCTCAACCTCTGAGCTATCCCTCCCCACATGGCTTCTTGAATTCAACCAATACAACAGTTTTAACATTTCCCCCTCATTTGTGTAATTTAGGTTCACTTTATTTCTAATATGCAATCCATTTTTCCCTACGGACAATTGTATCACCATTCAATTTGGAAAGGCAGTAGAGCCTTGTGGATAGAATTGGCACTAGAAGCCAAAAACTTCAGCTTGTGTCCTTTGTTCCACATACCTCTTTTGTTTCTCTATGAATTCAGAAGGATCTCCACTTTTCTCCGCAATTTCTCCCTCTTTAGTAATGATCTCTTTTCCAAGGAGTACAGTGCCGGAGCTCAGCCATGCTCACCCCTGGCACAGAATGAGTTGCTTTTCCATAAGCTATTAGGAGTATACCTAGTTTTTGTTTCCACCCTATTAGTCTTTGTGCTTATGCTAGTCTAGTTGCCTTTAGCAATGTACTGTTTTGGAGTACAACTTCTACGTTTGCTTGAGGCCACAAGAGTATCAGTGTTCTATGCCATATCCCATTAGGTCTCAGACTGACTTTGAACTCACTTGAAATAAATTGTGGTCTATTGCCACTGACAATGGAGACTGTTATCCACATGTTGTGAAAAACATGATCCAGCCTGATTGTTCTAGTCTGTAAACTAAATACTTACTGTGACAGTGTAAAAGGAACAAGAACCCCTTTATATGAGGTGATGGCTCTATGAGATCTGCTGTTAAACAGTGCCATGATGCATCAAGATATTAATTTCTGTTCATTGGTTCATGCTTTACTGGCCAGGCTTCAAGACGACAATTATGGTAGTTCTTGCATAACTCATCTCTGTCATTAATAATGCCTCGCCATTGCGCTCTTGATTTCACTTTCAGTTACTGCTCATGGTGACCTAATATCTTTCATAAGCAAGTTTCCAATTTATGTTTTCAAATTTCACCGTATCAATACTATATTCTCTCTTAAAATTGCAATGAACATCATGACATCTTTCTAGCTTGCTCCCACCCTTCAACTCACACATATTTCCTCACTTCCACTAGCTCTTCATCACTTGCCTATTCTCTTTTGGCTTCTCCTGCTGTCATTTCATACTTCACTACTTTCTCTGTAGAAATCATATCCTGTATACTCTTCAGCTATATTTCATTTGCTTGCTCTACATTTTAGGGTAATTGTTTGCTTGCTGTCCACTTCACCTGAACTGTACCCTGAAATTTTATGGACACCAACTTGAAACCAATGTCATAAAGGTACACAGGGAACTATTTCAATTATACCACTAGACTAAAAGCTTTTCTCTTCTGACTAGGTTTCTCCCAAGGATGCATCAGATTTCTGAGAGCTTTCCATTCGTGCAAGAAATGCATCAAGCCCTACCAAGCACTCTATCTCACAAGTATTTCTGGCTTATGTCAGTAGTAGACAAAAGTTTGCATTTTTCAGACAATAATTACAGCAAAATTTTGAAACCAATGGTCAGATTTTCAGATGTGGTGAGCATCCACAGCATCTATACCTTCAAGTCATTTTTATTTAGGTACCTAAAAGAGGATGCAGGTGTACATTCAAGCACCCTACTTTGAAAAATGTTGGTCTGTGCCTCTATCAGTTTGTACGACAAGGTGTCAAACGCACTCTACTGCTACACACCAAAAGTAGAGCTTTCCTAGTTATCTTGCTAATCCCTTCTTCACTTGTTTCTCCATAGACGCTTACATTAATCCTATGAAAATACTGAAATTGAGAGCAGCCTCATTCACCAAAGATATGAGAGGGATATAACAGGCCTTCCTTTCAAGAAGGGACCACCATATTTGGATGATCTTCAGACTGTTGCAAAGTGTGTAAGTTAGGAAGGGAATGAAAAAGAATAGAAGGCCATGAGGCCCAATTCTGATAAGCATCCAAACTCTGACCCTTTTGAACTTTCCTCCTTGCTAGATTTGTGCGTAGCCTTAATCATGCTGAGGCCAGTACACAAAATGCTGTTCCATGTAGCTTTTACAATAGTGAGTCTGGCTTACAGCCTATTTTTATGTGCAGTTTGGGCACATTAATGTAGGGGTTTGCATTTTATTCTGATTATGGTTATAGAAACAGGGCACAAATAATTCATTTAACAGAGTAACAGACTATCAGTTCAGTTCTGAGGTAACAACTGAGCAGGGGAAAATTGTTGCTGGTGTTAATACAAGTGGCAAGCTGCCCATTCTTGTACTAGACTGTCCAGACAAGGTGCAGAAGATATGGGGGCACAGGACCCAGAACAGACTCCCATAATGCCAATGGATGTAGAAACAGTCTATAGATCTTTGGCTGCCCCCTCCTGATCTGGATGCATACTTCCAAGCATCAAACTATGCTGCAGTATGCAGAACTCAGTACAAACGATGCCAGGGGGAGGACCCTCACAGTTTTTGCCTGCTCACACCTAATACTACACCTCTTCCTTTGGGTGTCTATATCTGTGGATTTATAGCTGACTTGGGAAAAAAATGAAAAACAGAAATTGTGCAAAACTTACAAAGCCAAGGACACGGAAAGTGAATTAAATGTACTGGCAAAACAAACTTTCTTCTTCACACAGCTCAGCTGGATGTGATCCCATCACCACTACAGTTTGAATTCACCAAGTGTGTGGAGGAAAGAGTTGCACTTCCTTACAGCTCTAATACCACCCTACTCACCCACACATCACCACCACAGTAATACAGTGCATTTATATACAGCCTTACTTCAGGACTGAGCATCTGCAATTGCCCACCCGAATCCTTTGAAGATTTCCAGGTGTGCAGGATATGTCTCTTTTGTAACAGAGATGGCCACACAAATCAGAGCTGGATTGTCACCACTCATTTCATGATGTCCTTCATCAAAGGACATGGACAGAGTTTGGGGGGGTCATAATGTTGTGACTGTTCCTCCTTTGAACATCTAAACCCATAATAGGTTACATTCTGCCTTTGGACTGCACTCAATAGGAGTCTTGCGTGTGTATCCAAGGGCAGAACTGTCTAGTGTAAACTTCATTACAATTATAATTTGGTAACACAAAGGTGGATGAGGGGGACAAAAGTAGATTCCTCTAAAAATACATCCGTTGAAATGATCGGTGATTATTACACCCAAAATATTTTCTGTTTATATAAAATGCAATTATAATTTGAGTCATTTACTGCTAATTTGCTCCTAAGTGACAGCATCCAAATTTCAATTCAAAATTAAGTGTGCTTTCTGAGTTATCACAAAGCAGCTTTTTATTTTAATTCTACAATAACACAGATAATACCATTATCTTAGCAGAAAGATAAAGAGATTACTGAAATCTAAACCTTAGATGGAAACAAATTTCTTATTTAAACTGTATCACCCTCACTCCATGGAAAGAGAGCGATTATAATCTGCAAGGGAAAAAAAATGTAAAGCCCTCAAGAATCAAGCCTTTCATAAATTCACCATTTTTCACAGGCAAGTATAATTATAGTTTTGCATAACTGTTTAATGAAAGGAAGTCCTTTCTTGCAATGTTAATAAAGGACTTTGCCTAACATGTTAACAAAGCAAAGGCACTCTGTGTAGGTAATGTCATTGTCTAATTAGTATGCTCATAAGATGATTTAAGATTACAGTTTATCTGAATCTAATAACCACCTATCAGCAGTGTTACCACTCTGTCTTTTTCAATATATCTTTCCTCATGAATGGATTGAGTATCCACCCACTCAGTGGGACTCCCTGGTATACAGAATCATAGAGGAAATAAGACATGCTACTAAAGGAAGGAGAAAAATAAAAAAAAATAAAAAAGAGGAGTTCAGGCACAATGAATGAACAAATGTGATTTTTGTCAAAACACAGAAATTTCACAAATACTATAATCTGAGACACAATCTTATAAAATCTGTTTTTGCTCTTAATTTCCACATCCTATGTGGGACAATATTTAAAAGAGAGAGGAGAGCATCACTAGACAGGATATTGACTCTTTAAATTTTTATTTAGAAGAATTATAAGAATAAACATGAACCAATTCTCTCCCCCAACGGGAAAAAGACTGACGAAACTGCTTATGTCTTCATGTAACTAATTAAAAATTAATAAAAAAATAATAATAATAATAATAATAATAATAATAACAACAACAACAACAACAACAACAAAGCTAGCTCTTATATAGCACTTTCTCATCAGTATATCTTACCATACCTTACAAAGGAGCTGGCTTTAGCCTGCACAGGAGAGCAGAATACCGAAAGTCAGCATTTATCAACTACCAACCAGCATGTTTTTTTTTCTATTTGCTCCTTTGCCCAACCCAGGCAGAGCTGTTTGCAGGATCAGGGCCAAAGTCCATGGCACAGACGGGACTATACACCATGTCTCCCAAATCTCAGTTCTGTGTTCTATCCACAGACCACAGAAAGCCTATGATAAAGAAATAAATAAAAAGAGAGCTATTACTTGGTTTGGGTCGATGCAGTGTTGATTCATCTGTCCCTATGTCTAAATATCCATCTCTAGCCTCTCTCTCTCTCTGATTCAAGAAAGCAATCTGAGTGAGTGAATGAGTGGAGGATGACAGATAGTGGTTGAGTTTTGACTTGGCATGTTTTTATAACATGTACATTTCAAAGTTGGCAGTGTAATAAGTCAATATAGTTATTGCAATCACAAACGTTGAAAAGTTCCAAACTAGCAGAATGGTGGAAGCATATAACAGAACAGAAGTTGAACCTAAAACCGTGTGTTGCCCAAATTAAATCCATTACAAAAAAAAGAGAAGCAGACGTATTGGAGCATAAGCTTTCGTGGGTGAACACCACTTCGTCCTACCCACGAAAGCTTATGCTCCAATACGTCTGTTAGGCTATAAGGTGCCACAGGACTCTGTCGCTTTTTACAGATCCAGAGTAACATGGTTAGCACTCTGATACATTACAAAAGAGTAAGACATTACATAGGATCCTTTTCTTTTTAAGAAATGTATCTCCTTAAAGTAGTAACCGTAAAGGAGATTAAGACATTTCCAAGTATTTGCTAACCTACTTACAGACATCATTGCTCCCTTGGGCCTTTGTAGCCTTACACTTTCCTTAACGGACTAGCTGAATAGGTAAATGGGTTATATCAGGCCAGGAAATCAATGTGTATACTGTGTTCTCAGCCACAGATGAGCTTGTCGAAGCCATTTTATTATAGCTCTAGGAGCTATATTGATCTGACTGTTAACTACTCTGAGGTGGCTAGCAATCCAATGAAGATGCGTCCCTCTGTCCATCCAAACGCTTTTTCCCCTCAATAGTTCTTATAGAGTAAGTGTTTGCAGATTGAATAAATTTAATGTTTGCTTAATCAGAACTGACGATGCTGGAACCTAAATGCTATTAATTACTAAAGGAATCACTCTAATGCTGTAACATGACATTAGGCTGGAATGGCCCTATATGCTACTACAAAAACAAGAGAGTTGGGGCCTTTATTTCACTTATGCATCTAGTTTTGATTTCACTCTAGTACACTCCAAGCAAAATACATTTCTTTACCTGAAATGTGACTGGTTTTAGTTTTACCTTCAGTTATCATATTTTGTTTGCACTGGATAGTGCTGGACAGATACAAAGGTATTCACTATGTGCTTAAATATTTTTTTAAAAATCACCCATATTTATTTGTTGGAGTGTGGAGAGTTCATGTGATGTAGAATGGAGCCAACAGTATCTTTTCTAACTGAGACTCATTTCTATGAATACCCGAGATATATAGAGCTAAAGTTGGCATTCTGTAAACATTAAAATCATTTTCAGTCTAACACAAAATAATCCTCCATTTTCTTCACACAGCAGAAATGGCCTAGAATTAAAATACCCAGCATCATCCAGTACCTCCAGAATCGCTGAAAAGTGCTGTTTTCTAGTGACATTGTGCAAATGCAGCCAATACGCATTTTGGATTTGGAACAATTATGGATCATTTTTCTTGGAGATACAGGACAAGGTTTTTCTTCTTGGACCTTTAAAAACAAGATGAGGTGCACAATACATTTTTGATGGGGTGTGCAAAGCAAAATATCACCCCAAAATTGTTAGGGGATAAACCTCCAGATATGGTAACACGGCTCCATTTTTAAAAGAGCTTCAGTTTTATACGTAAGAAGTTTCACATGGAAGCAAAAAATTGTATTTGATTAAATACAGTCTTATGCTTACAAATTACAAACTGTGTGTTAAACAACAGTGGCCAACTGCACAGATTAACTACATACAAAGCATGTCCTAAACAATGAGTTCACATCAAACGAAAGCATAATGTGTGCTCTTTCCTTACATTCTAATTTACAATTTCAATTATAAATATTGAAAAAAATGTTTTTGATAACTTCCTTTATTAGGAGAATAGTTTTATTTTTGTCTCACAGACAAATAGTTGATAGCACAATCAAGGAGAAGTATAACAAAAAAAAACCCTCTGCTGCCATGAGTACATGGCCTTGATTTTTAAATGTAATGGCTGAGTAAGAGTCTGAAACTTACATTCTTACTTGGGCAGAGAAGTTACTCTGGTGACATTTATTTTTGTAACAAATCAAAATGGTCACTCTGAGCTGCAAATCATAGAGCTCAAGCATGAATGGCAGGGTTAGAAAGCAAAAATGGTCCTGTGAAAATGAAGATGAGTGTAGATTTGAACCAATGGAGCCTTTCCTCTAGATGGCATGAAAAACTCTTACAGCTAGATTGTAATCTAGACCTACATGACCAAACAGTGGAGTGGGAGGAAGGGGCCTAAGGCCCCACACCCTGCACAGGGTTTACACAGATCAAAAGACTAGACACAGGGAAAAGAGCAGCTCTCACATACAGGTGGTTGGAGAGGGATAGACAGGGGTGGGCAATGCTTTGACTCCAACCCCCTTCTTCCCCATATTGGCTTCCAGCCTAGTTGAGCCAGTACACAAAGGGAAGTAAGCTACATCCTGTAAAGACCTTCCTCCGGGGCCAAAGGGAGGAGGATAGAAATTGTGAATTTGTAACTCTAAGTTACAGAGTTCTTTCTTGCTGAAGTTAGAACATAAGAACGGCTATAGTGGGTCAGACCAAAATTCCATCTAGCCCAGTATCCTATCTTCCAACAGTGGACAATGCCAGGTGCCTCAGAGGCAATGAACAGAACAGGGAATCATCATGTGATCCATTCCCTCTCTCCCATTCCCAGCTTCTGGCAAACAGAGGCTAGGGACACCATTCCTGCCCATCCTGGCTAATGGGCATTGATGGACCTATCTTCCATGAATTTATCTATTTCTTTTTTGAACCCTGTTATGGCCTTGGCCTTCACAACATCCTCTGGCAAACAGTTCCACAGGTTGACTGGGTGGTGTGAAGAAATACTTCATTTTGTTTGTTTTAAACCTACTGCCTATTCATTTCATTTGGTGACCCTAGTTCTTATGTTATGAGAAGGAGTAAATAACACTTCCTTATTTACTTTCTCCACACCAGTCATGATCGTATAGACCTCTATCATATCTCCCCCTCCTTAGTCATCTCTTTTCCAAGCTGAAAAGTCCCAGTCTTATTAATCTCTCCTCATACGGAAGCTGTTCCATACCCCAATTATTTTTGTCCTTTTTTTGAACCTTTTCAAATTCCAATGTATCTTTTTTGAGATGGGCCAACCATAACTGCACACAGTATTCAAGATGTAGGCCTACCATGGATTTATATAGAGGCAATATGATATTTTAGGTCTTATTATCTCTCTCTTTCTTAATGACTCCCAATATTCTGTTTGCTTTTTGATGGCCACTGCACATTGAGTGGATGTTTTCAGAGAACTATCAACAATGGCTCCAAGATCCCTTTCTTGAATGGTAACAGCTAATTTAGACCCCAACATTTTATATGTATAGTTCAGATTATGCTTTCCAATGTGCATTACTTTGCATTTATCAACAATGAAATTCATTTGCCTCTTAGTTGTCCAGTCACCCAGTTTTGAGAGATCCTTTTGTAGCTCTTTGCAGTCTGCCTGGGACTTAACTATCTTGAGTAGTTTTGTATCATCTGCAAATTTTGCCACCTCACTGTTTACTCCCTTTTCCAGATCATTTATGAACATGCTGAATAGGACTAGTCCCAGTACAGACCCCTGGGGGACACCACTATTTACTTCTCTCCATTCTGAAAACTGACCATTTATTCCTACCTGTTGTTTCCTATCTTTTAACCAGTTACTAATCCATGAGAGAACTTTAGAATCATAGATTCATAGAATATCAGGGTTGGAAGGGACCTCAGGAGGTCATCTAGTCTGACCTCCTGTTCAAAGCAGGACCAATTCTCAACTAAATCATACCAGCCAGGGCGTTGTCAAGCCTGACCTTAAAAACCTCTAATGAAGGAGATTCCACCACCTCCCTAGGTAACCCATTCCAGTGCTTCACCACTCTGAGTGAAAAAGTTTTTCCTAATATCCAACCTAAACCTCCCCCAATGCAACTTGAGACCATTACTCCTTATTCTGGCATTTGCTACCACTGAGAACAGTCTAGATCCATCCTCTTTGGAACCCCCTTTCAGGTAGTTGAAAACAGCTATCAAATCCCCCCTCATTCTTCTCTTCTGCAGACTAAACAATCCCAGTTCCCTTAGCCTCTCCTCATAAGTCATGTGGTCCAGCCCCCTGGTCATTTTTGTTGCCCTTCGCTAGACTCTTTCCAATTTTTCCACATCCTTCTTGTAGTGTGGGGCCCAAAACTGGACACAGTACTCCAGATGAGGCCTCACCAATGTCCAATATTGGGGAATGATCACATCCCTCGATCTGCTGGCAATGCTACTTATACAGCCCAAAATGCCGTTAGCCTTCTTGGCAACAAGGGCACACTGTTGACTCATATCCAGCTTCTCATCCACTGTAACCCCTAAGTCCTTTTCTGCAGAACTGCTTCCTAGCCATTCGGTCCCTAGTCTGTAACAGTGAATGGGATTCTTCTGTCCTAAGTGCAGGACTCTGCACTTGTCCTTGTTGAACCTCATCAGGTTTCTTTTGGCCCAGTCCTCTAATTTGTCTAGGTCCCTCTAAATCCTATCCCTACCCTCCAGCTTATCTACCACTCCTCCCAGTTTAGTGTCATCTGCAAACTTGCTGAGAGTGCAGTCCACGCCATCCTCCAGATCATTAATGAAGATATTGAACAAAACCGGCCCAAGGACCGACCCTTGGGGCGCTCCACTTGAAACCAGCTGCCAACTAGACATGGAGCCATTGATCACTACCCATTGATCTAGCCAATCTAGCCAGCTTTCTGTCCACCTTATAGTCCAATCATCCAGCCCATACTTCTTTAACTTGCTGGCAAGAATACTGTGGGAGACCGTATCAAAAGCTTTGCTAAAGTTAAGGCATAACACATCCACTGCTTTCCCCTCATCCACAGACCCAGTTATCTCCTCATAGAAGGCAATTAGGTTAGTCAGGCATGACTTGCCCTTGGTGAATCCATGCTGACTGTTCCTGATCACTTTTCAACTTTCCCTCTTATCCCATGACAGCTTACTTTGTTTAAGAGCCTTTGGTGAGGGACCTTTTCAAAGGCTTTCTGAAAATCTAGATACTAGATCCACTGGATCCACCTTTTCCACATGCTTGTTGACCCCTCAAAGAATTCTAGTAGTGCAGCTATGCACTAGCCCTTGCTCAGGGCTCGATGAAATTCCAGAGTTCAATTCTACTGCACCATATTTAGCATTGTCCCATATCATGTGGTCATTCACACCAATACAGTGGAAAACACTCCCAGATCAGAAGGAAAGTGTTGGACATTCAGTTTGCATTAGTGCAAATGAATTCACAGGGTCCAGGGCAATGGAGAATCTGGCCACTAACAAGTTAGAGTTTCAGATTCCAGAGAATACTGATTTATTTCCATATTAACCTCTTTGCACTTTATCAGCAGGAAGGAAGGTTGCATTAATGCGTTTTTCTTTAAAAGAAGGAGGAAGTAAGGACCTAGTTCTAAGCATTAGCCTTGAGTTCAGACAGCATAATGCTGGAGCTCTCCTACTTGTTTGCCTTTAAATTGAGCTCCAACAAGCCTGCATAGTGTATGTATGGTGTCCTACCCACCCATGTATAGGGTAAGTGTTCTATTCACCCACTTGGTGTACTCACATTTGTAAGCCTGTGGATCAGAATCCCAGTGACATTCACTTTTGCTTTGATTCTCTGTCTGTGGCTAATCGATCAGAATCTCCCTTCTACACATCTAATTGTGCCAGACTTTTACATGTTTGTTGTTTACTTCGGACAGTAAGCTACTCTGCTCTTCTCTACTATGGGTAAATAAATTACCCCTATAAAGGGAAAAAAGTCATTTATTCTGTTGTATATAATCTTGTTGTAATAAAGCAAACCTCCAGTATGAAAGGAGCATTCTCCCTTCCACTCTCCTTCCCGTGCAAACACAAATATTTTGGCTGGGTTGAAATCCATCCAGGGAACTGTTGTCTGTTGCTCTTTTGAAAGAATTCTGTCAGCAAGCAACCACCATAGCACTAGGACCAGGACCAGGAATATTGGGTGCTCTTCCTATGAGAGAAATTCCAGGAAAACTAACACTACCCTTTCCTTCCCCATGTGCTAAGCAAATTTAGGTGTCTAGCTACAAGGAAGTGCAGGCAATGGGACAACGGACCAAAGGCCTCCAGGGATTTTTCTTCCTCAATTTATGGCTGAACGGTAGAAAGCCGTGAGTAAGAAAAGGCATTGACCCTAACGAAATAACTGCCAGTCACACAGGAAGCCTGTCTCTGTAAATGAACGCTTTGTAAATGCAAAGACTCCAAGGAAATTTTTCAATTATTTAAGAAAAACAAAACAAAAAGTTTGGAGGACCTCAGCAGAGATTCCTCTTTAGGAGGTCTCTCGAAGCATGTTTTGTATTTTAGAGGAAAATTGAACCATGCATCCAAACCTACATCAACATTCTGATTCCAAATAAGACATTTTTAGATCTGGCTGTATTTATATCTTGTTTATTCATTAATAAACTCTGTTGCTGTTCAAATACAAGGCACATCCATGGGGTCAGTGAACAGGAAGTCCCCCTGCCTTGTCTCTATTACAGCCTGCCATACAAGATAGTAAGGCATGGTCAAAGATCATTACAAAGAAAATGCAAGGGATTGAAAAATAAAAGATAAAGATAAAGTGGGATTACTTGCCAGCAGCTGCCTGCACCTTTCAGGAGAGACCGTTAGAACAGCCCGTTTTCCTCTAGGTCTATCCTCCCTCTTCTGGAAAGGTAATGTTGATACATACCACTTATTTCTCATCATGCCTAGTCAGATGCTAGGACTACTAATATGGCCCCTATGGTTTCCTTCTCTCCTGGTTTCAAAAGCCAGCCTGATTCTCTATGACTGAGGGGGAAAAGAATATTCCAACCCACTCTGTTCACAGAACTCGAGCCTAAAGCCAGGGTCAATCTTGTTACACTGCCTATTTGAGATTCCATAATTCTGGATTTGTATGTTATGTCTTGCCACTGATAAGCTATGATCTTATCAAATGTCATAAGGAGTAGGGAAGACCTTTAGACAATAGTTAGATGCTGCAAGAAATATGGCTGGTGAATTGGTAGGCTGCAATATTGAACAAATTCCTCCTCATGGGAGATAAGAGCACTCAGCTGTACAGTGACACCAAGGGGGACCAGATGTCCTGATTTTATAGGGACAGTCCCAATATTTGAAGCTTTTTCTTATATAGGCTCCTATTACCCTCCACCCCATCCTGATCTTTCACACTTGCTGTTTGGTCACCCTAGTAACACCTGGAAGAATCATAAAATTATTTGTGGTCATTAAAAGGGCTATGGTAGTTTGTGTGTCTATGGGGATCATGAACCCTGTTGTGATCAAATTCCAGCTAACAATCACATTCTGCTGGCCAAAATTCCCATTGTATTTCTTTTTGGATAAGAATGTTTTTCACTTCCCGTTCCTAAGCTATTGTATACTGTTGTTGTGTGATGTTTGCAATTTGTTGCTTTTCACACAAGAGATGGCTGCACTCAGTGATGAGCAAAGTGTTTCCAGGATAATGAATATTGTTTAACAATCAGTGAGTTTGTAAAACACAGAGTCTTTTGGATTAAAGGCACTAGAAAAATGCAAGTTTCTCATTACACTTGACTAACAGGTCAAAATGTATTTTATTTTAATCCAATAGCCTACATGTTTCAAATAGTCCTAAAATATAAATTATATCCTACATTATAGCAAGAGACAAACCCGACTGCCCTTACCCATAATCACTGCAAATTGCGGCATTGACATCTTTGAATTCAAATTGCAGAAGGATTCACATTTCGGTTATTTTAACCACCATCTACAGTCATTTGAATATTGTGGGATCAGAATAATTTTTAAGATGAATATAATATTCTTCCCCATGTATTTCATCAGTGAGGATAATTTGGATAAAAACAGAGCTTTAGTTTAAGAGTCCACTGGCTTGCCAAAGAAAATGGTTTAGAGTTTCTCTGGGCAGTAACAAGCTGTGAATGACAGTGTTCACTCTTATTTCTTAAGAGCACTGCTTCCTTATCTACCACTGTGGTCCCAACAAAGGGAAATCCAGATGTCTGCAAATTAAAGGAGCGCTGGATGACATTCTGCTGTTAATGCTCTGCATAC
This sequence comes from Gopherus flavomarginatus, assembly GCF_025201925.1. NCBI lineage: Eukaryota > Metazoa > Chordata > Testudines > Testudinidae > Gopherus > Gopherus flavomarginatus. The sequence goes on along the minus strand of NC_066630.1, from coordinate 21,672,584 downwards.
ATAAATCACTGTAATAAGAGAAGATTGTGTGACAAAGGTTAATATAACAATCTCTCTTTTTCTTGTGTAATAAACAAGAAAAACAACACATCAGGTGACATAATGATTCTGTTTTTAAAACAGAATGACAGAGATCTTTTCTCCCCTTGATGCCCACACATAATTTCCATGTAGTAGGTACTGCACATGGATCTCGAGAGATGTGCCCACGGTTTAACATGTGAAAATACTTCTGCACAATTTAATTGGCATCTTGTTTAGAGACTAAAAACAAAAAACCTTTCCAAATAAATGATGATTTTTTTAGAGAAATAAGCACAGCATCAGGAGAAAGGAATTCATGGAATTTAATCCTAATTGTGCCGGGGACTCACTGAGTGGCCTTGGGGATAGTCACTTTAGTTCTCTGCCTCAGTTTCCCCAATCTAGAAAAACAAGATAGTAATACTGCCCGATCTTGAGTGTTGTGGTACAGATTAGCTAGTTAGCGTTTGTATAGAACTTTGAATGTATCAAGGCTCTGATTCTGCAAGCTCCTCTATAGATGGATCCCTGTGCCCATCCATGGCCTCAGTTGCTTCAGCACAGAATGAGCAGCTTGTAGGATCAATAGCTTGATTTCACAGGGTTTGAAGTATGTGCTTAAATGCTTTGTTAAATAGAGGTGATAATGCCATGGTTACTATAGTGTATACTGAGCTAGCAACATTTCAGGTTGTCATAAACAGATGGTTAAGGGTTAATGTCTCTTTTACCTGTAAAGGGTTAAGAAGCTCAGTGAACCTGGCTGACACCTGACCAGAGGACCAATGGGGGGATAAGATACTTTCAAATCTTGGTGGAGAGAAGTCTTTGTTTGTGCTGTTTGTTTTGTTCTTTGTTCGCTCTTGGGCATAAGAGGGACCAGATGTGCAACCAGATCTTTCTCCAATCTTTCTAAAACAGTCTCTCACATTCAAAATAGTAAGTACTAGCTAGAAAAGGCGGATTAGGCTTATGTTTGTTTTCTTAACTTGTGAATGTGTATTTTGCTGGAAGGATATTTTTACCTCTGTTTGCTGTAACTTGTATCTTAGGCTAGCGGGGAGGGAGTCCCTCTAGTCTATATAAGCTGAAGACCCTGTAAACATTTTCTATCTTGATTTTACAGAGATAATTTTTACTTCTTTCTTTCTTTAATTAAAAGCTTTCTTTTTTAAGAACCTGATTGATTTTTTTCCTTGTTTAAGACCCAAGGGGATTGGGTCTGACCTCACCAGGGATTGGTGGGGGGAAAGGAAGGGGGGGAAGGTTAATTCCTCTCAGTTTTAAAATCCAAGGAGTTTGGGTCACAGTAGTCTCTCATAGTAACCCAGGGAGGGGAAAGTCTGGGAGGGGAAAGGGTTTATTTCTCCTTGTTTTAGGACCCAAGGGATTTGGGTCTTGGGTCCCCCAGGGAAGGTTTTGGGGGACAGGGAGTGTACCAGACACTGGAATTTCTAGTTAGTGGCAGAGCTATCAGATCTAAGCTAGGAATTAAGCTTAGAAGGGTACATGCAGGTCCCCACTTTCTGGACGCTAAAGTTCAAAGTGGGAAACATACCTTGACACAGGTAAAATGGATTACAAGGAAAGATTACAAATTCCCTGAAATCTGTCAAGTTTAGATTCCTCCCAGAAGCAATTTTGAAAAGTTTTCTAAAAAGTTATTATGGAAACTTTAACTAATCTCTTGGTTTTTGCACTCTAAAGTCTCTATCTTAACATAGAAATAATTACAGAAAGTTGTAAATGGCTATAAAGTATATAGAAGAATCTAACTCCCTCACAAACACACTAGCCTACTCTCTCAACACATATTCTGCACTGCCTACTTTGTTGTGAAACTAATTATTCCGTCCCATATATACCTCTGGAAATCAGATGGCATGGTACAAGTGTTTGGGGAATAGGTTGATCATTCTTACAATAGTGGAGTGGCTAATTAGAATAATAATACAAAATAATAGAAATAATTTCAACATCTTTTTGGCAATTGTAGTACTAGCTTTCTTTTCTTTTTTAAATTAACTGTCATAAAATGTCTTGAATAGAAAATACATATCAAATTATATACCCAATTCATCATACTATTAAATACCATTTACAAAAAAAGACAATGATGTAAGGCTAAAAACCATCTAGAAAGAGAAAAAGGTGATCTAGCCCAATATGCCTCCTGTTTTGTTTATCTTAATCCCAGTTTTCTGTTTTTCCACTATGCCTCTTAATCCCTACTGTACATCAGTCTTGTTCTGCATTCTCTTGGAGATGATAAACGTAAGATGATGTCTCTGCACACTCCAAAATTTAACTGTAAACAAATCAGTGCTACAAGTTTCTCTGATATACTGCCATTGAATGTCAAAAGAGTTGCTTTAATTTCTGGTGGGGGTAAAAAGATAAGAAAACGAATATTTCTGTGCTGGTATCTCTTTCAATGCTTTGAAGACAAAAATTTGGTTCTCTCTCCAGGGCAATATTATTTTATGCTTCTGAAACTCCATGATGATAAGACATTTTCAAGAGGACTGTTTACAATATTTTAAAGAACACTCAGAAACTATCCTCTATTTGAGAATTTTCATTTTAAACATTACTCACAATAATGAAATTAGCATGTTACCATTTAAAACACAATAGTAAAACAATTAAAAAATTCTGAAGATTTGAAAATTGATAATACACTAAATTTTCCTATAATATTTTTGCCTATACTTATTTCAAATAATGACCACAGCACACCTATTTAGCTGGGTGAGGGGAGACATTGTCTGACTTGCTAGGGGAGAGGGAATAGCACTTTACGGGTAGGGGAAGGGAAGAGGCTCAGAAGCTGCTGCAAAATGGGGAGTGTCTCAGCATGGCAAAGCTGACTCATCCTCAGGGACCAGAAGGGCTGCAGAGATGAAAAGGAGCAAGCCTGGCAGGAGAAGCCCCTCTTTCCCAGGCCAGGCAAAGCAGCACCCACCCTCCCTCCCCTTGAAGTGGCAAAATAACAGGTTTCATCAGGACCTGCTGTGGGCATTGTGTGAGCCGCTCCTTTCTAGGAGGGCTGGAAAGGAATTTTTCCCTCACCACCAGACTGGCCACGGTGGAGTGTGTGGGGGGGGGGGAGGTGGTCTTCCCAACAGTGGGTTCAGCGGGGGTTTTCTTATGGTGAGCAGGAAAGGAAGTTAGGCTATGAAGTTGCAACTCATTATGTAAGTATAGGACGGATGTCCAGTGCGGGTACTCCATAGGGAAGGGAAACAGTGACCAGATATATAAAAGATTTGGTAAAGGACTTAAAGGAGGTGTTCGTTAAAGGATCAGAATGTGTGGGGCGGTCGGGGCCCCTATGATTGGTACAGCAGGGAATCAACCCCTTTTTCTTATAACCCAACTTGACCCTCGTTTGCGGGGAGCGGGGGGTTAAAGTCCCAGCAATGGACTGGCTGGGGGACTTAGATGGAAGAAGAGGAGGGCTGGTGGAAGCCCCACAGGTGGATATTGAATGAACATGGAGTTACCACCACTCTACACTTTTATTTGCTGGATAGTCCCAGACATCTAATAAAATTTGTGGCCTGATTAAAGCCATATCAAATGTCCCCTGTCCTCCTTTTGGTATAGCCGGACAACAGCGTGATACCTTCACAACACTGACTGATGTAGTGGAGTGGGCCATACCAAAAAGAGCTTCTTCCAACAATCCTCCTTGAACTTTCTCAGAATATTACAAATATAAATGGGTTCAATCCTATCCACGGATGGGCTGGAACACAAAAGGGTGGAAGAGAGAGATTGGAAGCCTCTTGATCTCTCCTTCCTCAACAAAAGTCAGCCAGAATCTTTCTATAGTTTAAGAAAGAGCTAAGAGTGATTGATGATAAACATGTTGCTTTGTACACCTTGGACCTGATCCAAAACCCATGCAAGCCAGTGGAAAGACAAAGACTCATTGACCTCAATGGTCTTTGGATCAAGCCCCATGTCCCCAGTGAACATAAGAACTACCACACTGGGTCAGACCAAAGGTCCATCTAGCTCAATATTCTGTCCTCTGAGAGTGGCCAATGCCAGATGCTTCAGAGGGAATGAACAGAATAGATAATCATCAAGTAATCCACCTCCTGCCACCTATTCCCAGCTTCTGGCAAACAGAGGCAAGGGACATTTCAGAGCATAGTTTTGCATCCCTGCCCATCCTAGCTAATAGACATTGATGGACCTATCTTCCAGGAATTTATCTAGTTCTTTTTTGAACCCTGTTATAGTCTTGGCCTTCACAACATCCTCTGGCAAACAGTCCTACAAGTTGACTGTGCATTGCGTGAAGAAACACTTCAATTTGTTTTAAACCTGCTGCTTATTAATTTCATTTGGTGACCCCTAGTTCTTATTTTATGAGGAGTAAACAACACTTCCTTATTTACTTTCTCCACACCAATCATGATTTTATAGACCTCCATCATATCCACCCTTAGTTATCTCTTTTCCAAGCTGAAAACTCCCAGTTTTATTAATCTCTCCTCATATGGAAGCTGTTCCGCACCCATACTCATTTTTTTTTGTTCTTTTCTGTACCTTTTTCAATTCTACTATATCTTTTTTTTATATGGGGCAACCACAACTGCATGCAGTATTCAAGATGTAGACCTAGCATGGCTTTATATAGAGGCAATATGATATTTTTGGTCTTATCATCTATCCCTTTCCTAATGGTTCCCAATATTCTGTTAGCTTTTTTTGACTGCCGCTGCACATTGAATGGATGTTTTCAGAGAACTATCCACAATGACTTCAAGATCTCTTTCTTAAGTAGTAGCAGTTAATTTAGACCCCATCATTTTACATGCATAGTTGGGATTGTGTCTTCCAGTGTGCAGTACTTTGCATTTATCAACATAGAATTTCATCTGCTATTCTGTTGCCTAGTCACCCAGTTTTGTGAGATTCCTTTGTAACTCTTTCCAGCTTACTTTGGACTTAACTATCTTGAGTAGTTTTGTATCATCTGCAAATTTTGCCAGCTCACTGTATAACCCTTTTCCCAGATCATTTATAAACATGCTGAACAATACTAGTCCCAGTACAGACCTCTGGGGGACACCACTATTTACTTCTCTCCATTCTGAAAACTGACCATTTATTCCTACCCTTTGTTTCCTTTCTTTTAACCAGTTACTGATCCATGAAAGGACCTTCCCTCTTGTCCCATGAGCTGTGGAGTCTTTGGTTTAGGGGAATATCAAGCACTGACATCACACTGTTACAGAGGAAATACAAAGTGTACTACAAAACATTTCCCTACCCCTACTGATCAGCAGGATTCCTGTAGGCCAATGGGGTAGCATTTCTGCATCAACAAAGGCCCTGATTTAACAAGTCAGTTTAGCACATGCCTAACTTAAAGCATGTAAGCAGGTCCGTCCTTAGGCATAGGCAGAATAGGCAGCGGCGTAGGGCCCCAGTCTCCCTGGGGGCACCACGCTGCAGGCAGCCCAGACAGTGTAGAAGCAGGGCTGCTGGGTCCTAGAGAGAGCCCAATGCAGCACAGTCTGAGGAATGGGATTGGCTCCTGGGGTCTCTGGGAAGGGGAGGGGATGGGGGTTGGGAAAGGCGCTCACCTGTGAGTGTGACTCTTTCCCCCCGGCTGAGGTCAGGTGAGGCAGGCTCTGTGGCTCTGGAACCAGTATCCTTTGTTGTCCCCCATAACATCCATTCTTCTCCCCCCCGCCCCATGGAGCACCCCCTCCTTTCTCCCTCCTCCCCAGGAGCACCCCTCTCTCTCTCCTCCCTCCCCTCCGTCAGGGCTGGGTTGGGTGAGGTGCTAGGGAGGGGAGGGAGGCAGCTGGCTACCTGCCTGCTGAGGAATGAAAGTGAAAGTAACTCACTTCCTGGGCAGCGAGCCAGGATTGGAATGTCACACAGGGCTTGGCTGGGGTTAGCCAGATGTGTGAAAAATCAGGACTTGGGGAGGGGTGAGCAGATATCCCTATTTTATAGGGACAGTCCCAATTTTGGGGTCTTTTTCTTATATAGGCTCCTTTACCCCCTCTCCCCCCACCCTCACTGCCTGTCCTGATTTTTCACACTTGCTGTCTGGTCACTCTAGGTGGGGGTAATTGGTGCCTATATAAGACAAAGCCCCAAATATCAGGACTCGCCTTATAAAGTCAGGACATCTGGATCTGGCCACCCTAGCTGGGAAGCACCTCTCCCTGGGCTGGCAGCTGCCAGCGATCCATCTCATCCGGGGGGAGCTGCACAGGGCAAGATGAGCTGCTGTGGCTCCATGGGTGACCTGTCTGAGATCAGATGCTATGCTAACTTCACCATTTGGCGTGTGATTGCACCTGAGGGTTTGCTGCTTCTGTTGCCACTCTGCACCCCAAGAGGTGGATTTTGGGGTCTATTGCAGCTGTTGGACCAGCAGGCTGGGGGGTGAGCCAATCATGAAAGCAGTCCTGTGTTGCCATTTAGATTGTCATTTAACAACTTTGTTTGCCAAAAATTCTTGCTAACAATCCTGAATCCAATTTCAATATTTAAAAAAAAAATCAATATCTTAGCCAAAAACAGAAAATTAAGTTGTTGACAATTATTAGTGACAGGTTTGTTTAAAGGCAGGGAGTGGGCCAATTTTCATCAGAGAAACAAATAATGTTGACTGACTTTCATATAGCCTGTTACTCCTGATAAGAACCCTCCAACAACTGTAATATGCTCATCTTCTTACTAGTGTATAAAGCAGGGGTCGGCAACCTACGGCACACGTGTCAAAGGTGGCAGGTGAGCTGATTTTTGATGGTATGCAGCAGCAGGCTGAGCGGCTCAGCCCATCTCTGCTCTGGGGTTCCGGCTGCTGCCCTATTGCCAGCTGGGATACCAGCCATCGGCCCCACTCAGCACCTGCTGCTGGCCTGGAGACCCCCAAGGAACCCCAGGCTGGCAGTGGACTGAGCAGGCCAGCTGAACCACTCAACCTGCTGTCAGCCTGGGGTTCCATTCACTCAGCCGGCAGCGGGCTGAGTGGGCTGGTGGCAGGCTGAGCAGGCTGGTGGCGGGCTGAGCAGGGCTGGTGGGGGGTTGAGTGGCTCAGTCTGCTGCCAGTCTGGGGTGCCAGCAGCACTCAGCCTACTGCTACTCCGGGGATCCGGCTGCCGGCCCCTTGCCAGTCAGGAGCTCAGCCGCCAGCCCCACTCTGCCTCTTGCCAGCCTGGGTGAGCAGAATCCCAGGCTGGTAGCGGGCTGAGGGGGGGTTGGCGGCCGGGATCCTGCCTGGCAGGAGTTGGTGGTCAGAACCCCAGACCAGCAGCGGGCTGAGCAGGGCCTGGGATCCTTGTCTAGGGTTCCAGCCACCAGCCTGCTGCCAGTTTGGGGTTTCATTTACTCAGCTGGCAGTGGCCTGAGCAGGACCGGTGGCCAAGACCTCAGATAATAACAATAGTTTATTTATATAATATAGACATAGAGAGAAACCTTCTTGTGACGAACTGGGAATGTTCTTGATGTTTCCTCTGAATACTGTGTTGGTGCCTCAGTGTCCCCTATGCAGTTCTTAAGTATATAGGTGGTGGGATAAGGGCACGTGATTGCTGAAGAGCAAAGGGACAGTGCACCTAAATGCCTGGCACTCTGTCTCCTAGCAACTGATGGCCTGGGCCCCTTCTCTGCAAAGGTGCCAGCTGAAGGTGTTGGAGACAAAGGGATCAGGTGACCTCCTGGCCCGGGAAAGGGGCTGAGGAGAGAGGAGGGGCTGGGAGGGGTTGTTAGTCTGGAGCTGGCTGGGGTCGAGGAGTGAAGTGCAGATGTGGGGGGTCTGGTTCACTGCCCCCCCGAATGGACCCGGCCGAGGAGTCTGGTTCGCTGTATCTACAAGCTCTGTTTTAGACCTGTTCCTGTCATCGAATAAACCTCTGTTTTACTGGCTGGCTAAGAGTCACATCTGACTGCAAAGTGGGGGTGCAGGACCCGGTGGCTTCCCCAGGACCCCACTGAGGCGGGCTCGCTGTGGGAAGCGCACGGAGGAGCAGAGGATGCTGAATGCTCCAAGGAGAGACCCAGGAGGTGAAGACGTGTGAGCTTCTTGCCCTGAACAAGTCTGCTCCAAGGGACAGGAGGCTCCCCAAAGTCCTGACTGGCTTTGTGGGGAGCAGTTCCAGAGCATCGCCCGGTGACTCCGTGACACTTCTACAAACATTAAAATGTATTACTGGCACGAGAAACCTTAAATTACAGAGAACTTGGCACACCACTTCTGAAAGGTTGCTGACCCCTGGTATAAAGTGACCATATGTTGTACTAAGATTCTCCTGCTTTTTTTTTTTCCCTGTGAGTCAGTATAACTTTTGCCAGCCCAGAAGTTGGGCAGCCAATGTTTTACGTTTTCACAATGTTTTCTCCAACTTTCATAAAGTAAATACATAGTTAATATGAGTTTAAAAGGCCAGGGACACTTCTTTGTGAAGAATCTGTACAGCAGATCATTCCCATAGACGATCCAGAAAATAAATTTGAGGTTTAATTTTTTAATGTTGTGATGGATAAAGCAGTATCTGCTGTTGATGAAAGGTTTAATACCTTGCAAGTACACCATGAACAGTTTGGATTTTTGTATGACATAACTAAATTCAACGAAATAGGAAAACAAGAGCAACTAATGACAAAGTGCAAGAACCTAGAGAGCCTCCTGAAGCACGGCGATAGTTTTGATTTAAATGGACTTGAACTGTACGAAGAATTGAGTACGCTGTCATCAATGTTGCCACATGCAAAATCGGTGATGGACATTGTACAGTTTATTCATACCCGCAAACTTGTTGACATATATCCTAATGTGTATATTGCCACTCGTATTCTACTGACAATTCCTGTAACAGTAGCATCAGGAGAACGGAGTTTCTCAAAACTAAAGCTCATTAAAAACTATCTCCGCTCTACCATAAGTCAGGAACGCTTAACTGGTCTTGCTATTCTTGCAATCGAACAAGACACGACTTTGTCTTTGTCATACGATGACATTATTACTGATTTTGCAGCCAAAAAAGCCAAAAAGATTGCTTTTAATTAAAAACAAATCTTTGTTTCAATACCTTTTCATATAAATTTCCAATAAAATTTTGATAAATTAAAAAAAAATATTATTTGCATCATTCTGTCATATCAGAATTTTTTCTATAGTGCTGCTTCTTTAGTGCTAGTCCATCAGCATTACAGTGTGCTTCATTAAATTAAACTGGTTTTAATAAAGTGAATGTGGCAAGTTTTCCAATACTGTAAGCTTATGTTTGTGTTGCTAAGAGCAGATCAGGCACAAGGGCACCAGTTTAATAATCTCGCCTAGGGCACCATAAATCCTAAGGCCGGCCCTGCATGTAAGTATCCTTAATCTGTGCTGAACGCGGATCCAAGGCAGCACTAAGTCCAAAACATTATAAATAATGCCCATAGTTACCCAAGTTATGATCTTGTGAATAGTGTTACAAATATCTAAATAAGTATTTACATACTCATGAGAACACTTTTACACATTTGTCTTTTTATATTTTTGCCAAAAAGCTCAAAAAGAAACAAAAGGAGTTACACAATGAAAATCAAGGTAAGATTTTAAGGTCCAATTAAGAAAAACAAAAAGATAGACACTATTAAAATAATGAGAATAAAGAGTCAAAACTGATTCCTTAATTGATATGCATGAAGATTAAATATTATCATGTGGACAGTAACGTGACAGACAGCTAAGACAGACCTGCAGTACACAATGAATTAAAGATAGTATGTCAGTTTGCAATTCCAGTTTTCACTTTAAATACAGGAGATTTGTGAAGTTGTGGGATACTCTGCTAAAATATTTTATATTTGTGTGTTACTTTCCATTACCAGCTTCCTTAATCGCAAAAGGACTGCTGTTTAATGTAAAGTTTTAAACTTTTTACATTCTCCCTTGAAAATAAAGTTATTTTTAAAAACATCAGTTGCAGGAAGCTTTTGAGTATACTTTTTTGAAGAATTGCATCATATATTCTTTTCCAGAAAAGGGAAGCATTTAAAAAATATATCAAAGAGAATAGACACTGAGTTTAAAAAAAAAAAGTTATATTCTTCATATTCTGGATCACTAGTATCCCAACCTCCTGCAGCAGCCAGAAACTGCAAGAGACTGATTCATTGCTGGGAAGTCAGCTTCAGGACCTCCAAGCATCAGCAGGGTGGGCTTACTTCGAGACTTTTCCCCAGAGGATGGAAGGGGAAACAGTAGCTAAGCAGCAATCTTGCATTAACAGAACTGGTAAATACTACAGAAAAGATGGATGGACTTATCCCTAAATAGCTCTGAAGAGTTGACACTGTCACTTGACTCTACACACAGAGCCAAGGTATGTAGGCAACAGTCGCACGGTAGTATCATTCAGGTTACATTTGCAGCTAAAGTGGCAGGACACATTACTGTGTTGCATATCATTAAAATTCAGAATAAGAGAATTGTTTAGTTAAACACAGGGTTCAACCATAGGTTTTAATCAGAGTAGAAAGCATGGCTGAAATTCTGGCCCTATGGAACTCAATGGCAAAACTCTCATTGTCTCTGATGGGGCATGGCCAGGGAATTCCACCTCATGTCTTTCCTCTGTGTCTGTACAGCTCCAAGAACACAGCTGCCACTCGATGAATAAATAATAATAAAGGTTACCAGCAACAAAAATATATTATTGAGACCTAAGATTTTCTGTTTTGTTTTTGCTGCAGCACTACTTTAAAAAAAATTAAAACAACTGACCTCTGTGTTTCCACCTGTAAATTGTGAGCACAGTTTTATACTCTTTGAGCTTGTCTACACAATGCATTAGCCCACACTAAACAGATGTGAATTCTGGTGTGCACTAGCACAGTACACTTTAATTGGCTCCCCATGGATCCTTCTGGAATGCACTAAAAATTTCCTAATATGTGTTACAGTAGTCCCATTTCAAACAGAACTACATTAATGTGCTCTAGGGAACATTCAGTGCGCACCAGCAAGGTCTACATGGGTCCGTTGGATTGCAAGATGATGGTGCCTCTAGTGTACCATGGAGACAAGCCCATAATTATTGTTGGTGCAGTCATCTTCTTAGCATATGTGCAATGTGCCTCAGATGGCACGAGACCAGAATTCATCACCAAATTTGGTCCACTGCTTCGATCATTAGCTTCCCTGGCCCAGGCCAGGTACTGACAGAGAGTATGATGTGAACACTGATCCATGACTCCCATTGGCACAGTAAAATCACATGGACATCTAATTGGATTCTTAACTGTTTCTGCAAAGGATTGCTCTTACAAAACTACAGGCATGAGAACTGGCCCGACTGAGTCGGAGCTAAGAACAGGCCCCATATCTGCAAATGTATTTGAGTGCCTCAATCAATTTTTTAAACTGTGCCAAACATTCCATCACTTTAGTTTGTAAAATTTCTCTAAAGAAAATGTTTTAGTTCAAAGATATTTTCCACCAGTTGGCTATATTCCTATAGCATATTTTGTTTTTATTTCATATGTAATGTACAGTATAAACTACGCGTATAATTAATCAATTACATTGAATGCTATTCATTTGGACATCTTCAAACTATATAGAGTAGGGGCATCTGGGAATAAAATTTCAAATACTGAAATATTAAAAAGGAGCATTTAGCAATAAAAAGGTTGTTCACATAATAATGCCCTGTTTGTTTGTAACATGTAGCCAGATAGAAAACTCCCAAGTGTAGCCATACTTCTTAGTGACTTCAGTTTCACTAAAGACCATGATCCAGATGAAGTCAACAGATGTAAGCTAATTTATGTCAGGTGATACTCCAGCCCTACCTATTCCATTTATTCAAAATATTAATTTACATGTTAAAGACTGTTAGCAAAGCTTTCAGTATTACCTATTATATTCCATACCTTGTCTGATTTAAACTGCACATTTGGCAGTTTTGTAGAATGTAACATTTAGGAAAGTTCTATAAATGATTGGTAACATAGCACCATTGGTGCATCCCTTACCATGGACTCTCCACTAAGAGAGTCATAAAAAATCAAAAGGAATCTGCTCTTTCTGATCTGCATATTAATTTATTGTGGTGGGACAACAGAGTATCATCTGTCCATTTAAGATATTTTAGTTTATTTTACAATTTGATCCATGAAACTCTATCTTTTAAATATCTCAGACATGTATATACTGTGTTCTGAAGAGCTTTCAAGAACAATGTTTATTAGTCACTTTGATCTAATTCATCACAAAAAAATCTTAAACAAGTACATAATGTTCTTTTAAGTGACACATGTTGAAGCTGTTAAAGTACTTTTAACCTATGCTTTCATGAATCTGAACCCTTACTTACATGGCCTAAAACATAATTAAAAGAATACTGTCAATATCAATGTCAAAGTAACATGTCACCTTATGAATGAGTGCCTCAGTCAATTTTTCAAACTGTGCCAAACTTTCGAAGGGCTCTTTCACTTTATAAATCAACTAGCAGCTTAGAATATCCTGGCAGCACCTTCAAGGAACGAATCAAAATGACAGGAAAAGAGGGGATAACAATCAAAGCTTGACTGAATACAGGTGTTTGAGTTTACAGAAGAACCACAAATGCCTGGATCTTTGACAGCTGTTGATGTTATCAGTTATATGCAGCTATTATTGGCTCCGGTCTTGAGGGCTGTAAGGCCTTTCCCTTAGCAACATCCCCGTGGCTGATAACATTTGGCTGAACTTTCAGATCTTAACCTCCCTTCTGACTTTTTGCAGTCAAACCCGCCTAAACTGATCAGAGGAAGAGACACGCAGTGGGAAGACAAGTAAAATATTATTGACTGGACTGTTTCATGTCTATTAGGAAGAAAGAGCAAGGGAGGGGAGAGCTTTTGAGCTTGACAGGCTTCAAGATAATCGGGGAAGAATCAAGGCAACATAGTAACCCTTAGAAAAGTAAGAAAGCAATGGCTTATGAGAGGTCATTGTTCTGCGTAGAGAACAAACAAGAAAGGCAAATGGGAGGGGGGGTTAATATATTAATAATCTTCAGTTTAATGCTCCCATTTTTAATACATGGTTTCTTTAACATCGCAACTTAAAAAGCTCAAACAATTTTATGACACATGAAGCAAAATTGCCACATGGTTTTTTTAAGCTTTTAGTTTTACTACAAAGATATTAAACGTGTGCATACATGTGTGAGTAGGTAAACAGATGAGATTCTAAAGGCATCAAATGATGCTCCTGAGAATTTTCAGATAGGTTGCTTCTTCAAATAGTAGTTTAACTCTGTTTTAATGCTTCTTACTTCATTTTCCAGTAGAGAACTTCTCTCTGTTCCACTAACATGGATATAAATTAAGTAAAAGAAGAACTCACTAACATGGTATTGCCACCCACTGAAACTGCTTTGCTGATTACAGTAATCTTTCCATCTCATTGCCTTGTGCTCTGTATCTTATTTGAAGCTTGATAGGCTATCCAGGTTTCCAGATTTCTCTGAAGCTAATGCCAGGAGGTTTAAAACACATCAGATACATTTATTATGTTCTTTTCTGAAAACTAAGCATCACTTCAGTAATTAGATCAGTCTCCCCAGCTCAAACATAAAGCAGTAAAGTCCTAAATCTAGCTTTTGGCAGCACAACAAACCATGTGCTCAGGTGTTATAACATGGCAGAACAAAAGCACTTGACTCCTTCACGGCAGCACAAGAAGTCAGGTTTCCCATCGGATATGCAAAAACTGATCTTGAACACGAGTAGAGAAGCACTCAGGTAGGAACAATTAATAAACACAGGAGTTGAACACATATAGATTTTTATGATGCTCTACCATTTTCGCAGTCTCCTGTGGGTATAACTCACAACTGTGACTGTTTTCCCTTTGGGGATTACACAGCCTATTTCTTCTTGACACGTTGCCCTTCACATTGCAAAAGTCTTAAACTGTGTAATTTACTTATTTTGTGCCACATAGCACTGTAAGTCCTATTATAAAATCACTGTGTATACATAATAATATGTTTTATTACAAAGCTGTATCATGCTGCAGAAAGAATGAATAGTGTTATATGAGAATATCAGTAATTTTAAGTAGTGATAGGGGAATAGATGGATTTATAGACGAGATGCTTATAAAGTAAGAAAGGGGATAAATAAAGGATGTCAGATGACTATAGACATGCTCCGTGATTGATATCTTTAAAAAAAGAGATGTGTATTGCCATTTCTGCTTAGCAGGAACAACATAACTCATAGGGCCAGATCCTCAGCTGCTATAAACTGGCATAGCTGTACTGATATAAATGGAGCTAGGCTGACATACCCTAGTTGAAGATCTGGCCTACAGACATTTTACCAAATATTTTTGAAACACAAATCAAAGGCTAATAAGTCCAGTTTACGTATTTGAAAGTATTTTTATAACCTGGAAAATTATAACAGTTTTGGATTTATATTTCTGTTTATGGTCAAACAAGTGACTTTTTAAAGAAGCCATTACTTCAACTGTTACAAATGTTATGGGCAATATTTGTATTCAAGATGCAACCTGATTTCCCTTTTTGCAAGCACAATTGTGCCCTTGAATTTCTGCATTTGCACTTAATTGGAAGTAACTGGGGAAGGGACGGGCGCAAAATAAGGTACTTAAATTAGCTGCTGCCAGATAAATACAAATGAATTATTTGTGGGCACAATACTGCACCTGCAAAAGTTACAATAAAATGAAAAATTGGAAAGAAAATGTTTTAAAACTTTTAATATTCCCTGGGATGAGTTCTCTTCTGTCACATTTCTCTAAAGCTCTTCCAAAATCAAATCAAAATTAAAGCCCCGGTAAGCAATTCAGGTCTGCCTCCTATTTATAGATGTTATAGTCATCCAATCAGGAAACAAACAATACCATAAGATCTGGGTGATTCTCACCCAGATCAGTTATAAATTATGGACACCAAATAGTTCATATGTAATCCGGACAGGCTGAGAAATAGTCATACAGCACATACAACACAAAACCCATGTGTTAAATAAATGCAAATAAATATATTCATAAAATTCATTAACTGTTTGCAGACAATTCACAACTAGAAAAGGACTAAATTCAACATATAATTGTTTGGCATGGATATTCTGCCCATATCTAGAGCATGCTGTAAGGTATTCTATTTACTTCTAATAACTGGAATGGAATAGTCACCTAGTTAATATCTCCAAATATTTTTGGTGAGCAGTTGGAGAATTAATGCAAGGGAAACTTCCTTTAACCATAACTTGATTGAGGAAATTCAAACCTAACTTAATGACCAAGGAAATAAAAGGAAAATTCCACTAATAATCTCTCTTTAGCTCTAGCATTCACGTATCTATATTTAAGCATTAAGGAATGAGTTCTATATATTCCAAAATAAAAAATGTGGTTAAAGAACTATTTAAGATTTCCAAAAGACATCATAATGACTATATCAGTTACAAAACCCAAGCACTTAAAAGCAAGGTAAAGAATAGTTTTAAGGCCATCAAGCATCTTATATAGATTAGCCCTGTACTCCATTCCCAATCTATAGGGACTGAAGGAAGGGGTTCAACCCAAATCTTTGTGCCTCTTGAATTCTTGGCCCCTGAAATAAATTTCTGGGCTCCTCTAATTTAGACACTGACGACAATGGCCTCTGATAGATCTGTGAGCAGGGAAATACAAGTCTGCAACAGGCTCTAGCCACAATGCCTTCCACATGCAACCCTTGACCTACACTGTGGCTTTTAGGTGGACTAGCATAGAATCATTCCAGCCCCCTTAGACTAGGGCATTATCTGGGATTTTTTCCCACCACCGTTACAGAGCCAGAACAACATAAGAGGACTGTGGCAGCAGAGAAAATGTACCATTATTCTTGTCAAATAATGAAATACATATTTTCTAGTACAACACAACCACCTTAACTCTGACCAACTGCTTTTTTAATCTATTATTTTTGTTACCTTCAGTGATACTGTTAAGCAAGAAAAATCAGTTAACGTATTCAGCAAATGACAATAGAATTCAGAAAGTATTTATGATTCCTGTTTCTTGAGAATAACGTATCTGTAGTTGACTAGGAAAAGCACGTAATGATCACTGTATGATAGTTATGTATGCATAAGGATTTGCATTTGAAACTAATCCATATGTATTATAGTCTATGGTTCTTTTTCAGAAGGTCTTCTAGACTTTTATTTTGAGATTACTGATGAAAGATTAATATTTATTGTGGATCAGAGTTGGGTTGTTGTGGTATGATGAAATATGTATTATTTTGTACTTGAGAAGAATAATGTGTATCTATTTATATGGGTGTAGCATGGCGGGCACTCACCACTGTGGCGCCTCCTGATGGTTGCGTGAGAATTAGCCCAGCCTCGGAGCACCTCCTGCTGGCCGGTGTCTTCCTGCTGGTGCCTGCTTCCTCCTGGTCTCCACCACTTATAGCACTTCAGGCCCCATGTCCCTCCTAGACCCCGGTACCCCTTACCTTGGGGTGCTGCCCCACAGCAGTGCCCCCACACTGGGGTTCCCTGGAGAGGGGAGACCCACAATCCCCTAAGCCCACCTCGCCTCAGTGACCCACTGCCAGTCCTCATCTAGCCCCTTCCCTCAGGGGAAAACTGCAGTCTGAAGTAGCCACTCATCATCAGCAAGGGGGTTTGGACCTGTTGCCTTTCCAGACCCAGCTCCCTCCCTAGTACCTCCTCTGGCCTTTAGCAAGGACTCAGCTTCAGCCTCAGCTCTGCCTGCCTTTCTCCAGATCTGCTATGCCTCAGGTACCCTGCTTGCTCTCCCAGGCAGCCTGATCCTCTCTGCTCCTCAGCTATAGTCTTCTCTCACTCCCTCAGCCTGCCCTTTTATCAGGGTCAGCTGTGCCCTAATTGGGTGCAACCACACCTGTGGCTAACAACCAAAGCAGCCTCCCTTGGCTGCTTTTAACCCCTTTCTAACTAGGGCGGGGTGTCCAACCCACTACAATGGGCAATGCAAAATTTATGACATCCTTAACTATTCATTTCTTTGTTTTAAATCCTTTGGTTTTGTTAGCAGTTAGTAACTTGAACTTGTTTTTGAAATGAAGTCTTTGTATTGAGAATTTCCCTGGTTTTATTTTTCTCTCCATTGCCCACCATTTCAGTTTGTGTAATGGGGTATAACACCCATCTGGGGGCCAGAACTTTAAAGAAACTCCAGGGTTCCAGGCAAGGACACACACACTCTCCCCTGCCCCGCCCCCTTTTCTCCATCCCTTCCCAATCAGGATCTCAACTCTCCTACTCTTGCCTCCGCACATACCCTCATATCCTCACTTCAGCAGGACCAGATTACCCACTGTTTACAAGCATGGCTGATAGCTTGAGCATTACTGCAGAAGCTTAATACTAATGACCATCTGCTCAGCCTTAACTCAAAATTCATTTGTCCAATTCTCTTCAAATTTTCTCCTTAACCTTCAGAGCAAATATGGTAATATCCATGTCTAAACAATTTTCCCAACCAAAATTATGATGATAAATTAGGGCTCTATAAGGGAAGCTGGTTGCAACCTTAACTATGGAGAAGCTATCATCTTTCCTTAATATATCAGTCCTTAAGTCAGCAGCATTCAAGGCAGCACTTCTGGTAATAGCTGACTGGTACAATGCAACATCCTTATGCAAACCTTTTATCCTCAATCAACCAACCAATTCGAATATGGAGTACCATCTACAAGCAACAAGCACTAATAAATCTCTCTTTCATTTCCTTTTAATTTTAGACATAAATGTTACACATCCTCAGCTAAACCATCTCTGAACTAAACAAGAGAACATGAAATCACTCAGTAATGACTCAAACAAAAGTTAACCCTATTGGAGCACAGCCCTAGTCCTGATCCAGGCATCCATATTATTGTTTCAAAAGCCTGTTTTCAAAGGAAAACTTGCCCCAAACATACACTCTGATTGATTACTTACAAGAAGTGCTTGTAAAAAATGTAACATAAGCCAGCTAATCCTCTTCCACCACCACCTCACCCCCAAAAAGCATGACCTCAAATAGAGCTTTTAGAAGGTAGCCTTTGTAAGTCAGAATTTTCAAAGCATGTGAATAATCAGCTCTAGAAACAGCAATAGAAGCTGTAGCAAAAATAGAAAGTAACTGTTCCTCCACTGATGGAGATTATATTGTGGTAGACATTTTGTGTAATTACAGGTGTTTCTAATATATCACATAAACCGAAAAAGGATCTCAACTGCTGCCAGAAAAGAGGATCTCATAAATAACTGGGATCACAATTGTCATATAGCATGGAAGTGATCTCTTAAGTAATTGGTGCACTGGAAAAAAAAAAGGGAGAGGCAGAAAATGGAGGGGAAACACTCTTCCCCTTGTTACTTTATTTCCTACTGGAAAAGGTTAGAAAAAGTGAAAAAAACTGTTAGAAAAATGGCGGGAAACGCTCACATTTATTACTTTTTTAAACTGGGGAAGTATGAACAAAATTAATTGAGAATGTAGTCCTTTCTCCCACTTTAATTTCTTTAAATACCTTTTCTAGTTGGGGAAAAATGGGAACACCCTTTCCCCACAAAAGCTAAGGTGACTAGTTGTAGATGCCTTATATACTAGACCAGAGGTTCTCAAACTGTTGCAACACGACCTCCTTCTGACAACAAAAATTACTACCCAACCCCAGAAGAGGGGACCAAAGCCTGAGCCCGCCTGAGCCCTGCCGCCTCAGGTTGGGGAGGCCAAAGCCCATGCCCCACCACCCCAGGTGGGGGAGGGGAGCAAAGCCAGAGCCCAAGGTCTTCAGCCCTGGGCAGGGGGCCTGTAACCTGATACCTGTCACCCAGGGCTGAAGCCCTTAGGCTTCAGTCCTGGGCCCCAGCAAATCTAACATCAGTCCTGGTGACTCAGTTCAAACAGGTCCCAACCCATAGTTTGAGAACCGCTGTACTAAACTAATTGCAGTCCAGTTACAGTGATTGCCATTAAAAATCATAATAAGCAATTAGCATTATCGCTGTTGTTTCAGAATTCCTTATACTTACCAGAGAGGGTACTGGAAAGCCAGGAATACAGAGGAATGCTAGTTGCTTTAAATGGAACATTAACTGGATATGATGTACACATCTTAATGGCCATCCCTATACATATGTGCAACCCCCAAGAAATAGATTGGATACATGTAGCAGAGAAATATATGGACTTTTTTATTATATTTTATTTCTTTTCCCTTTTTACAGTCTTTGTATGTATTTCCTTCTACTTAGTTCTTCTCTGCTTAATTTTTAACTGTACTTTTACATTGGATTTTTTCTCTCTCGCTGTTTTCAGGGGAGAATGTGAACACACAACATAAGTTTGAACTGAACTCTCAAAGCCATGATGTTCAAGTGAATTCAAAACTAAGCTAATCAACTTCACTCATCTTTATGCAAACGCCATTGGGTCATGCATTTTGACCCCTTGAATTTTGCAGGTGTAATCATTTTGTGTGTCTGAGGGAATGTTAAATGTTTCTTGTTGTGATTGTGTGGAAAAGGTTACATGAAGCCTAGGATTGTTCCCCATTAGTATAAATCGAAAAACACTTCTAGCAATATGCAGTGTAAGTAGTTGCGAATTATTTAAAGCTATCTTGGGTTAGCCTCAAATTGTGGTCCTTTATTTAAAAAAAAAAAAATCATGAAAACATGTTCCTCAAAGAGCAAGTTTCATCCTCTTTCCATAGTCTATCACCTTCAGAAGATATACTCATACCCCTAACCAAATGGAAACAGCCACAAGAAGCATCCTAATTTTTGAAAGCCAAGTATCATACCAACATCACAACATTTTAACGGAGAAATGAATTATGCAGCTTTCTCATTTAAATTTACACATAAATCAGGGATACAATATGTGGTGCTTAACTGATGGCAAATAGGGTTCTTAGGATCATTGTTTTATTCACACACATATATATACACACATACAAACAAACACTGGAGATCAAGTGCAACTTGGGAACTCACATGATGTGCTGAAGGCCTGTACTCTGGGGGACTTCATGCATTTCAAAATGTACACGGTTTGACTGCAACCATATTTTAAAAGGCATTTTAAATTCAATTTTTAAAACTAATTTTTAATCAGTAAGACGTTTGGATTTACAAACAGTTATTTTTATTCAGAAAAGCATGAGAGTTATTATTTTAAGTCACAGTACATCTCCATTATAAAAGAATATATAATTCTACATCCCACTGTCCCTTGAACTTTATTCACGTTTATGTAGATCTTAATACAGTTATACAGTCATCTGGCTAACATCACCATCTGGATAGTAATGAGGTCCTCTCTAACCCTTTAGCTGCTATAAAGTATGCAGAAGTTAAATGCACAGATGAAAAAAAATTTGTCTCAATTTTATACTTCTGCAAAATGGTAATTTTGTACTTAAAATGTACAAGATGGATGTTCAGAAATATAGGCTGATAGCCTAAATTATATTTGGTCATAATTTATGTAGTACAGTCCCAAAGAGATACAAAAAAGGCAGAGCATAATTTATCTGTTGGAATCAGAGATAGCTTTACTAAAACTCCCATTTATTCTATCCCCCATAGTTTTAACCAGCCTTTGTCCTTAGGGCGCATTCTATTTAAGCTTTCCATATTGCTGTTTGATCACATATTGTAGCCTATAATTTGCCTATCATCCAAAGCAAATTTAGCTCACAAAAATTATGATCCCAACATAGCAAACACTTTATCTCTGAGATACAAAATATTTATAGCAATATAAAAATGGTACAAAAATAAAATGTTTATCAGCAGAATATATACACTTTAATATTGGGCATTATTAATTCCATTAGGACATAAGGTGCTCAGTTACCATGGCAGTGAGTTTTGTATAAGAACCTAACTAGAATATTATCATTACAGTGGGCAAAATTCTGTGTTGACTTATACCTCTTGAAATCCCACTGTGGTCAAAGGGATTAATCAAGTTGCACATAAATACCAAACTTCTATTAATCATATTTCTTTCTAGAAGTACTGTCCAAAAATTTAATTATTTAGAAGAAATTTTAAAATGTTCTAATATAGATTTTATTTGGCATATGTAGGAAAAGCCTGTGGTTATTTTGTCAAGCAATAGTTTTTTAAATACTCTTCCATGTAGAAAATTAGGTCAAAAATGTACATCAAAAACAACCAAATTAATAAAAAAAGTAATCTTAAGTACTTTACTGCTACAGCCTGAAGCCATACCACCTCCGGCTTGGTCTCCTTCAGATATTATCTTTGCATGGTTGGATCTAGTCAGGACTTACTTGGACAGAAGATCTCCAAGGGAAACCCTGATGTTGCAGAAAGAGCCAGCTTTTCATTACCCAGTCAACACTGATCCTTCTGCATTTGGGCAGAATCAATGCCCCAGTATGTTGATAGGGCGAGTATGAGATAATGCAGTTATTTCCCAGAGATCACTATGTTAACTGTGGGTTTTTTAATGGAGACTACAATAGCCAAAAGTAGCTTGTGAATCTGGGTGCTTGAGACATCTTAAAAGGACCTGCTTGTCAAAAAGTCTCTCTTTAAGGTGTCTCAAGTTAGAACCCAAAAATTGAGGCACCAAAACCAGCAGTTACTTTTGAAAGTTTAGGCCTGCATGTTTGGTGAAAAAGGCACAAAGGGTTGAATGAGTCATGTTGGGGAACAGTTTCAGAGGGGATACCAAATGCACAGATATCAATGTGATTCACTAAAACGTTCACTGTGAGCTTGCTCTTTCCCATAGGAGCACTCCCAGTGGCACCTCTCTCATTTGCAAAGCCTCAGATTTGGAATGAGGCTCTGGTAGGTCCAGGACTACTAATGAGCATCCTGCACCTTTAAGCAGGGAGATATTTGGCTGGCTGTCCAAATGAAGGGAACTGTGCTTTATGGAATGGGGGTGAGAGGGAGATGAAAACTGCTGCAAATAGGGACAGCGTGGTCACTGACTCATCCCCTGGGAATGAAGGATTTAATGGGGGCAGCCCTGTGCCTTAACCTTCCCTTTTACACATAACCGGTTGCTATGATTGGTACGGCAGGGAGCCAACCCCCATTATTATAGTCCCTTAACCTTCCTACGAGGGTGGGGTCCCGGCAATGGTAAGGTCCTGACAATGGATTTGCTGGAGGGACTGGATGGAAAAAAAGAGGGGGAGCTGGTAAAAGCCCCATGGGTAATTATGGAATAAACATGAGGTTACCTGCATTGTACACTTTCATCTGCCGGGTAGTCCCAGATGTCTAATAATAAAGCTGCGGCCTAATTAAACCCATATCAAATGTCTCCTGTCCTTCTCTTAGTGTAGCCAGACAATAAGCAGGTGCTGTTAGACTTCATCCCTCTCCTTCCCAGGAAAGTGAAAAATCTATTTTGCTATAACATGCACATAGCTCATTCACCCAACAGTGCATTATATAATATTAACACAGTTCACATAGCACTTTGGGATCTTCCGATAAAAGGCCCCAGACAGTGTAAATATAAGCTGTCATTATGATTCAATTATTTTCAAATATAGTAAGGCAACTAACTCTCGATAATGTGCACAATATCAGAGTAAAACAAAACAAGGATCCCTATTTTTGAAAACAATATAAAAAGCAGCTGTATTCTAATACCTTTAAGGCTGAAGGAAGGGTTCTGTGTCACTGCTATTCACCATCCATCTGCCATAAGTCACAAATCAGTGGTAAGGCTACTTCATCATCTGTCGGGCTTGATCTTGCACAGCACAGATGCAGAATTCTGTATGCACCCAAGTGCAAGGTGAGAAGGTGGTGAGCAGAGCAGGTAGCTCGAGGCAAAGAAACCCTGTGTTACTGAGAGCGCTGCTGCATAGCCATCAAGTTATTCCTGGTAGCAGAGGTAAGGCCTAAGAAGTGCAGGAGTGGCTGAGTGCTTCATTAGCATTATAAAAGGAGCACACACAAGCTCATGTCTTCTCAGTCATATCCACACCCCATCCATGCCCTTCCCCCTTTTTATCTTGTGGTCTCTTGCTCTCACAAGAACATGGAGACTTAGTACAGACTGTATATCTAGTATTTGACCACCTTAGGCCCACCCAAAGCTGCCACTCACACATGTGCTGGAGGCAAGAATCTCTCACATTCTGGGGAGGACTATACTAGCTATATTTGGGTAAAACTTCCCACCATGGCAGCTGTACCAGTAGAAGAAACAGTGAGAGTGCTAGTTCAGAACAGCACAGCCGCTGTCATTTTAACCACATCACCATCTGTCCTTACTGAAAGCAGGTCAAGATGACACAGTGGTTAAAACACCAGCAGCTGCTGGCACCGTGGCTTTGCTAGTTGTCTCGCCAGTTCTACTCCTACTGAAGCTAACCACATTAGCAAGAAATGAGAAGGGGAAAAAAATCTAGCTTAGACAAGATCCCTGTGTTGCACATTATGTGGGAGTTTACAAGGCCAATGCTGTAATGGTACTGGAACAAATGGCATTAAAGCCCTTCGCATATATTCATTTCAACTGGCAGAATGTATTTGTATGATTGTTCAAAGGCAGTAGCCTTCTGAAAATGAAATCTTGTTCTTATGGCAGAGTCCAGTAGTGCAGGAACATGCACATATATGTCTGATACTTATGACCCAAAGGTAGATTTCAGGTGGCGCCATATGTATACACATTCAGTGTAAACACACTATCAGTGATGGCAGGTAAGTGGCATCACAGAGACTAGCACTTACTGTGGATTTCTCTTACAGGAAAGTCTTTTCTTTAAACAGGACAACTTATCTGAAAGTTAAGTACACTATAACAAGAACTGCAATTTGAATGTTGCAATACATATAAATAATGTAGAGTTTCGTTTTACTTCATATACTATGTTTCATCAAAAGAAGGGTCCACTGTTTACAGTGTATTAGATATACACACTGTCCTTACAGAAAGAGTAAGGTTCTGTGTTGATCTGTCTTAGGGCAAGTCTACACTACAGCGCTACAATGCAGCTGTGCTACTGTTGCACATCTGGCGAAGACATTTTATGCCAACAGGAGAGCACTTTCCCGTCAGCATAATTACTCCACCTCCGCAAGAAGGGGAAGCTATGTCAGTGGGAGGGTGGTGTGGACAGCACACAACTTATGCTGCTCTGGAGTTGGGGGGGGAAGGGGGACTTTTTCATACCCCTGAGCAAGTTATATTGTAAGTTATATCGACGTAAGCTGTATTGTAGACCTGCCCTTTATATCTGAGCTCCTTCTACAAAATATCAATACTAAGAGCAAAGTCCATAGTGGACCTCCTGGAGTCTCTGGTATTTCTCCCTTTTTGGAGTGAAAACTCTGCTAGAGGTAGGGTTTTGGGGTGTTTAGTTTTTGTACGTTTCAGATTTTATTAATTTCCTCCTTTTTCAGTAGGAGTTTAAGAGCATACGGAGTTTTCATTGTTGTGAGTGTCAGTCTTATCGTTTATGAGGTAGAAAGGCGTTTCGCTGCTACTTCAGATACTGGAAATGCGTGTTGAAAACATTTCTGAATTCTCAAAAAGCTTACTCAATTATTGAAAAGAGGCATTAGCAATTAAGTGGGTGGTGGATTCCCTTAGAATCCAACCTACTGGTTAGTTCCTTCTCCCTGGTCACAGATCTCGCTCCTCTACACTGAATTAACACCACGAAAGACACAAACTCGTACACAATGAGATCGCACCTTGCGTGACAACTCTACAGTTTCAGATGGCAACTCTAATGCCAGTTTCTTTTCAGAGGAGATCAGGGATGGTGACAAACTACCCCAAAACATCCTTTCCAGCTTGAGGGGTGGGGTATGTGAAAGGGCATGCCTTAAACTGACAGAAATGAGACTAATGAGTGCCTCTGGACCTGTTCATCACCAATTAGACACACCTGCAAAGCTTCCTCAGCCTGGAGTGGAAGGAGCTCAAAGGAAAAACCTGCCACAGGAAAGGGCAATGAACAGGAAAAGCCCTGCCCCACCTCAGACTACCAAGACAGGCTTACTGAGAGGGAGACAGCAACAAGCCTTACTCCCGAAGCTGCACAGCATGACCCAGCCTCAGCAGTACGCCCCACAAGGAGGGGCTGAAGGTAGCCCCATTTAGACTCAGCCCAAAAGGCTGGCCCAGAAAGACTGTCTGTGTTCTAGGTCACCCTTACTTCTCTTTGTTTTCCCACAGACTACCCTCTTCCCTATGGAAAAAAGAGGGAAGAGGACTTTTCTTTTGTTTGTTTTCTCCAAGGAACCGCTTGGGCATCTGCTGGGTGATGCAGGGGGTGTAGGAGAGGGAAAGATAAAGATGGTATAAGGACCTGAAGTGGGGTCTGGAGGGGACTTGAGGGGACACCTGTCCCCCACATTTCCCCTCTGTAAAATGGGAATAAGAAGAAGTACATTTTCACAAGGTTATTGTAAGAATTAATAAGGGAATGCACTTGAAAAATGCAGCATTGTACACACACTAATTAATAGCAATATATGCCTATTGTACAACTCACTGGGATTTGTTTAGTGCACAATGAAGTCCTGGGATATTTACTACAATACACCCGTAAAAGACAGGGATGTATAGATTTAGCATCCTTCAAAAAGTGAACCACCACCACAAGAGAGGGGATTGCAGAAGGGGAAAAGTCTGCTGATGCCTCAGAGAATACTAAAGAAACCTCAGAAGTGATTTCCCCACCTTGTACCCCCACCTTCAAGGTTTCTTTCACTAAAAAGATGAAGTAGTGCCCTCGATGCCATCCTTCAGATAAAGAGCTTCAGCTGAAGCCTCATATATTTTGTTGATATTAAAGATCTTTTTGAAGAACAGTGTTGGTATTAATCATTTTACTAACTCAGTGTCATTTTTAAGATGCCCCGCCCTTTAGCTGGATGCTTTGTCTCTTTGGCACTAAACATTTATGCTGAAAGAAACAACCATGGATTCAATCAGGTATGTTACATTCATCACTGTACTAGTGCTTTGGCTTCTCCACACAAACAGGCAATAGAATTTTCCCATCTCAGAAGTCCCCGTTAATTCGAAGAGATGAATTATTTTATTATTTCTTGAAATTTATAAAAATATCTGTAGGTGCCCATCCTTCAACCTGGATTTGCAAGAACTGAAATACATAAAATATTACACTATAAAGGACTGAGCCTAAATAAATATTCACTAAGCCTTCTCCAACTCTTCCCTCAACCCTCCCACCCACCCCCCCAAAAAAAACAAAGGAAAAACCATACAAGTAAATAGCTTTTTAAAAATGTTACAAGGGGGAAGAGATTCTGAAAATAAAACTTTCAGATTTAGGGCCAGACTTTGCAAAAATGAAACATCCTTCTAAATTCCCCCCTGCAATTCTGCAGGAAGAGTTTAGTGGTTGTGAACAATATGCAACCCAAATATCAAAATGCAGTTGTTTAATTAAGTGGTTTGCAGATGTAAAGTCAGACGACGGGTTATGACCCTTTATCCTCTGCTACTGACTAAAGATATCAGGAACCCAAAAAGAGTCAACACCTGGCACTTTGGCTTCAAAGGTAACTGCACGGGGAACTTTGATCAGCAAGTTGTCCCACTGAACTCAGAAGTAAATAGGCTGGATCTGCCCTAGCACGGACTGTGCTAGCTCTGAGTACCATTGCTCGGTAGTCTCTGTTGGTTCGGGTCAACCTGAGAGTAAATTTATTTTTAAATTATGTAACTTTATCGCCTTTGTGGCCAAGATGGAGTCTGCTCTGCAGGCAGCTCTGGCTAAGAGAAGGTGTGTGCTGAAATGCAGCAGGAAAAACCCCTTCTACCCCAGAGGCACCTGTTCCAAACCCCCCAGAGTGAACACACACATCCACAGGAAAAGTACAATGGATATAAGAAAGGGAAATATTTATTTACAGAGGGATGAGAGGAGAAAAACAATAAGGGGAAATACAGAGGGAGCGGTAAAACAGTGTTGCATTCAAACCAAGGCCCCACAGGCCCAGTGGTAGCACAGTCTGAAAGGGCAGACACCGAGCAATGTGTCTGCACACAGAGTTCAGGTGTCCTGCACAGAGTTCCCGTCTAGTGCTGAGTCTTGGGTGCTCCTGGTTATCTTCGGCGCTGTCTTCTTCCTCAACAAACCCCTCCGGTGCCCTCTTCTGCCACTCTCTGCAAAGCCACACAGAGCGACCACCTCCCCATTTAACTAGCTAGCAGCCTTCCTCCTTATTCCCAATGCAGATACACAAGCCCCAGTACTCACAGCCCCATGCAGATCTAGGCAGCAGTGATACTGGAACCAGCTCCAGCCTGTCCTTCTCGGGTGATTCCTCCCTGATACAGTGCTCCTCCTGGTTCCTGTCCTAAGGTGTCCCCGATCAGCCGCCCTGTCCTTCCCAGGCTTCACACAGGTTCTCCGCTGCTTCACTTTGTGAGGGCCTATGGGCTGCAGCCCTTCTCTCTCTGGAGCTCCAGAGCCATCCCCTGGAATTTCCCTCCTTTCTCTTACTGCTCCCCCTTGCCCCTTAGGAAAAAGATTTAAAGAGGCCAGGCTCTCTAAACCGCAAAGGGGTTACAATTAATTCTTCCATTTGCCTGCTAAACCAAAAAATAAGTTATTCACACAGTTCTCCTGAGAAAAAGAGAGTCAACTGAAGCACCAAAGAAAGAGCCATGTGGATGCACCAAAAAGGATCAAGAATATCATGGCTAGTACCAGTGCACCAAAAAATGAGTACTGGTGTGGATGCCAAAATGCCAGAGCAGGTCCCAGGAAACAAGCACTACAAAAGCGTATCAGAGTGTTCAAGATGAAGGCCTCACAATTTAGGCAACTCTATTAGACCAACCTTAAGAAATGTGTATTATGTGAAGAGATGGAGAGACACAAACACATAGCAAACAGGAAGCGCCTTCACCAAAAACACTCAAAAAGATACTGTCTAGATTATAATAGGCACAGTACGGCATGCATAGCAGCCAATAAGAGCATGAGGCCAGACTGCCACCCCACTGATGCCCTGAAGGGTAATAAAAACATAAAACCTAAGGGAGACCCCCAGCTTTTGTGCTAAGGCCACAGGAGTGAGAATACAGCCAAGACGATATCTTCATATAAGGTTTATCTAACGTATCCATCTCTACAGTACCTTAGTGCCACCCTGTTACGAAGAGGGCCACAGAAAAGAATATCTTAAACCAAATTTGAGTTAATTTCATTTTTCACTTTCATCTTTAAAACTTAATTTTTAAAGTTAGAAGGGAATTAGTTTCCTTTGCTGCAAGAACAGAATACAAGTGTCCATCTTTAAGACCTTCCATTACTTATTAATTTTAATCAAACTTCCCATGTTCTTTGACTTTCCATCCTTCATTGCCTTGAGCTATGCATTGCAGCTACTGATGACATACAAACGTTAATTTTGTTCAAATTCAAACACAATACAGAAAAGCCTATTTTAAAGACTGCTTTGCAAACATCACACTTAAAATGAAAGTGAACTGAATTAAACAGACTATAGAAAGAAAAAAAAACATTCAGTCAAGTGGATCCCCTGTTAGTTCTATCAAGCGATCTTCAATCTCTCCAGGACTACAACAATGATTTTTTTTCTTGAAACCGTAACAGCTGCACATTCTATTACAACATATATAGAAAGAGCAAGGACTCCTTTGAAAATAAACCAACTGCAAGGCATCCAAGGAACCAATGATAACCAACTCATCCCTAGTAATTAAAGGCAATCCCTGAGACAGCAGACACACACAACAGCTGTGCAGTAGTAAATGATGTTTTTGTTCCAGTTTTGTTATTTTCAATATTTATTTTATTCCATTTTCCCTCTATGCTTTTCATAAGAAGATGGTAAGATTGCAAACAGCCTCCCTGCAGCAGAAAATAAGTCATGCACTCCCTATTGTGTCCTCGCTCTAGAACAACCAAATTTCTCATTGGTTTTTCAAAACAAAACCCTAGTTTTTACTCCCATGTTGTAGACGATCACTGATATTTCCCAGTCACCAAGCTAAGTCAAATAAGACCTTGGACACCAATTAGCCAAAGCCACGTGCTTATTATCCTGCTGGGCCTTGCTGCTGATTTCAGATTCTCAGAGAAGGTCTAGTTGGGAAGATACACAAACAAACTGGTAAATACACCTGAGCCTAGTTTCCAACAAGACAGTGTGTCTAAGTATCACCTTATCTGGAAGCATTTTGTTCCACAACAGAGAGCACTTAAGTGTTAATATAACTGCTGCCATCTTGGACAACACGTCAGGGAGTGAACAAGGACCATCCAAAGCTAAAATCATGAGCTGCTGCAAGTAGATCTGAAAGCCAAGGCTCTCTAGCTGAAGCTGTAACAAACTAAAATCCCCTGTGGACTAGGCATAAAGGGAGACCCCTCTTCTTATAGGTTCTCATTTCATTTTATTTGGGAAGCCTCCCCCGTATTATGCTAGTACACAGACAACATATCTGTTCTTTTAAAATAAGCATTTGTGAGTGCTCCAAACTTATAATTTTTTATACTCTCATAACAATAAACTACGTCAAAGTGTGAATTATTTCCCTGTTACTACACTTCTTTAATGTTTGAAGACACAAGATCTTCAGCCTTTTCTTTTAAATCACAGCCTACTGGAGGCTCTCACCAGTGACCACATAACACAGTTCTCTTGTGGTTTACTGTCAATCCACCTTCACTAACCAATACGCAACACAACTAAGATCAAGAAAGTCTCTATACTCCTTTACTTCAACCTTTATATTGTCACTGGGAATCAAGTCACTATTTTGATGCAGAAGATCATAGTTTTCTTGTTAGTCACAAGGGTACTGTGGATTTACAGTAACCCAGGAACGTAATCATCATAACTTTAAGTATCAGTAATCATACAAATTTATCAACTATAACAATTACCAGTGATTATTCCTACCACACATTGTCATGCAGTCACAGAGTTTAAGGCCAGAAGGGATCACCAGTTCATTTCATCTGACCTCCTGTATATCACAGGCCAACACCACCCACACAGTAAACCCAACACCCAAAATAAGACCAAAGAATTAGAACCCACAAGACACTAAACTATTATATGCCCAAGGAGAGAACAGGAGAGACTGAGGTGCACCAATGCCCAAGGCCCCTGCAATGGCAGGGAATTATGTCTAACTATTCACTGCGTTGGCTGATATGTAGGTGGAAAATGAGATGAATGTCTGCAATGGGGGGGAATAATTATTACTTGAATATAAAGAACTGATTGTGAAATGCAAGACCAGTTTCATTTTGCTTATAATAATTGTGTTCTATCTTTTAACCCTGAACATATTAAGTATCATCACTTCCTCAGGGGACTTGAAGATCTAGGGTTAACAACTTTCTGTTTTAAAAATTCATTGAGGTGCAAACAAACTGTATTGCTTCCAGTGGATATGCCTTGCAACAAGCCAAGGGGAAAAAAAAAAAAAAACATTACCCCCTACAGGATACTTGGCAATTAACTCCAGCTATGTCAGCAATTTTTTGAAAAATTTCCTAAACATGGGGAAATCTCATCTTCACCGTATGAAAGACAAAGCTACTGCAGTGACTCTTCCAAGCATTACAATGTGTGTGTCTTACTCCTTAACCAAGCCGCTAATCACGCAAATTATTGCAACTAATTACATCTGAAGGTCTAATTAATTCTTTCAGTACCACATCATTTAGTACGCATTCACAACACAGCACCTGTTTTGAAAATCCTTGCAGTTAATTTGTTTATAAACAAACACTATTTGCATAAAATGTTTAATGAATGGTTTAACAGTTAGTACAATACTCCAGCTTTGTCTTAGTAGATTTGAGGTCATTGAAGGCCACAATAAATTAATTTTAAACTATACAAATTAATTTAAATAGAATGTGTGAATTTCTCATTAATAAAGAAAACATTTCTAACATGTTAATTAATATCTCTGTAACAGGCTAATTACTGTCTGTACAACAAGTGCATCTTACAGTCAAACTCAAAAGATTTTATTGGGTTTTATTTTAGTGTAGTAAAATACTACAAATCAGGACACACACAAATCATAGTTATGTCTGGAACTTACTTAAGGATTACTGGCAGTGCTGACGAAAACTTATTTTTTCTTTAGAGAAACAACGAATGTTTTATTATCTAGGACAAGATATTAGCACAGTTCAATATTTTTTCAACCATATTTTAAATCCTTACAGTAGAAGATTAATAGAGTACATTTCATATGAGTGTCGAGCAAAGCAGTACAATTAAAAACAAAATTAACTATGTATTCTCTTTATAGTACTTTCCATTATGCTGTTTATTTGTACATAGCTTCACATAATTATATGTTTAATAAAATATTACAATTTATTTTCGAACCCTCTTAGTTTTCATTTTATAAAGTGATCTGACTCACAGATGTTATAATTCTCTACATGCAATAATACCTCAAGCTACTTCATGTAGAAACTAAAGAACAACAATATCCTCGCTTACTACCAAACAGATTCTTTTGCATGACTATCTTGAAATATGTTTATGGTCCCAATGTTTGTTTCTGATTTGCAAGCATTTTCACATTTGATAAGCACCTGTTGTAAATTTACATCCACTCGTGAACTATTCTTATGATAGGGAGCTAAGAATTGTAAAATATATTTATGTCCTTACCCTTGTGTAGTGTTGCCCCTTAATGCACGTTCTGATGAATTCACATCATTGTACTACAGTATCTGTTTCAGTAGGGCAGATAGGGAACCAAGGAAATAAAAAGCCTGCTCATTTTCTTTTGAATATGAATTTTTGTTTACTGGCTATTGCCACAAGTTCAGCTCAACTGGACATTCAACAACAAGCACTCAGTGAGCCCTATAAACTGTGTTTGCTTCCAAAAAAAAGCTTGAGCGTGGAGAATCTTATATTTTTACAATACTACCATCATTTCTAAAACAGAGCAATTTACCAACAAGTTTTGAGAGAAAATGAAAAACCCAAGAAAGGTGGAACACACTTAAAACCATCACAGTTCTCAAACTTTGCGCGGAGCATGTGCAAGTTTTACCGCAAACTGAACATAAGAACTATATACGGAGGGCACGACCCTACAGTCATTACTCAGGCAAAACTCTTATTGATTTCAGTGAGCTTTCCATTTCAACATATACATTTTTCCCTTTTGTATTGTGTAAAACATTTTCTGGGATTCTGCTTGTCGCACATTGTGACTTCTGTAAAATATGAAAGATTTAGAACAGCTGACCTCCAACTCAGCTATTCACCACAGACCAAAATAGGTTAAGCACACCAGATTCTCAGCTGGAGTAAATCTGTAGTATCAATGAAACTACACCAATTTACACCAGATGACTAATGTTCTGCTAATTGATTCTTAATTCTATCCACTCTCCTCTCTTCCAGGTCTAAAGCTGTACTGAACTTGTAGCTTGTTTCATTTTAGCATGGGTCCTCCTTGAGGAAGATTGTCATCCCTACCAAGTGTGTGGTGCTTTTTGACAAAGTAATACACTAAGAAAAAAGTTGAAACTTCTTCCTGCATATTATACCTTTTAACTCCCTTTAAATAGATCCAGTTATGATTCCACAGTG